>NW_022694363.1:661254-666637 GCF_011630105.1 Anneissia japonica | reverse complement strand
AAATTTGTGGGACCCTACTCGCTAATCCATTTATCCTTAAAAGTTGGGTTCAGGCCTCTTCTATTAGGTGCATTATAATTTTTTACAATAAAAAAAAAAATAATGGAAGAGCAAAACAACAGTACATATATTAATCCGTGTATATATAAAGATGTGTCGCTTCAGTTCAATCAGACAAGCCCCTTGAATTTGATCTAAATTTTTATCTATAAATATCTTAAGTGGGCTCATGATAGAATCACTGACAAGGATGCTAGATTTGCCAACCTGCTTCTTGGTTCTGAATGTACCAACTATAGTAGGATTCATTTAGCTCAATGACTAATCAGTTTGCTTGAGTGTTAACCTTTTTTTATCTCTCTTACACAATGCTAAAATATCATATCATCTCCACTTAACCCTGTCAACTTTACAACTATTATTGGTTATCTTAAATGTATGTCAATATTTTGGTCAATTTACTCTTTTAGACTCTAAAGTGCTAAAATGCTAAATGTTTGAGTTGAGAGCCTCAGTATTTGCCTCTATAGTTTACCACTTTTATCCTTGACAATTTATTTGTCCGAATACATCTTTCTTTAATTTAATCTTAAAACCAATTTATTTGTTAGTTCAGGCCTGTATCCTGGGGGGTTTTTATGGTTCGGGAGAACCCCCGTTTCTAGCACCCCCCTCCCCCCTCTTTTCTGGCGAAACCCCTTCTTTAAATTTACCAACCCAACTAATGCACTGCAGACCCACCCAGACACAGATATTCAAACATATCTGCTTATATAGCATTATTTAGACTCATAAAGCACAAAAATCCTCTTGCTTTGGGGGTTTTGCAGACCCCACCGGGGCTTCAACTGTGGACCTTACGCCCAGAAAACCTCCCCTTGGAAGAACTTGGCTACGGGCCTGCAGTTGTACATCTTTCTTAATTTAATTTCTCCTTCCTTCCAAAACATGTCAAATTATTTTCCCATAGTAATTTTTGTGTTCCATTATTTCATATTGATGCAGTATGTTACCCCCTGGACTAGTTAGTTGGTTGTAGTAATTAGTATCCCATTATTTCATGCAGTCCACGGATACTTTCCCTGATTTGGTACAATCAGTAGTGCTATCCTTTTATACTTGCCCTTCTTTACTTGATTTCTGCTACATTTATGGATTATGAATTGTTCTCTGTGTTGGTATGTTTGATTATTTATGTCTCACAATAATTCATTCTATTATCAATATATTAATTATTTTTTAAATGATTCCATACACAAGTTGTGAATTTTAAAAAATGCATTAAGTTATTCGTGAAATAATAATAATAATAATAATAATAATAATAATAATAATAATAATAATAATAATAATAATATAACAAATACCGCACTTGAGTTCATTTACTATATTCAAAAGAAAAGTTGTGTAGGCCTAACTTAAGACTGAAAAATCTCACCTGTGATTTTGTAATCCGATGTCTGGCGAGTTTCACTACTGCAAAATTTCCTTTCCCAAGAGTTTTGTCAATATCATAGAAACCAACTCTCGCCTGTGATCGCCGATGTGATGGCTTCGTAGGCTCAGAGGGGCATGCCATTACGACCATTTTCTAGGGCTGCTATCTTCACAAACGTCAGTTACTGAAATAGGCCTAAAAGGAGGCCTTTACAACACCCCACTACTACTATCCATGTTTAGACCGACGACTCACCACACACTGAATAAACAGGATCTCAGTCCGTACCTTGAAAGTCGGCACATAAGGCGAATTTCTGGCAAATTCGCAACACTAGTCCTCGTTGTGGCCTCCGTTTTCATTCTTCTTCGGCTTCAGCGAAATAAAAGCGAACATGATTTGAGGATTAAAAAACCCGCAGTGATGGAATCTGGACTCGAAGTCAAGACAACCTCTTTTTCCCTACCCTATCTGACTTCACCGGACCAAGCCATGTTATTTTGAAGAAATCCTGACAGAGCACGTCAAGCAATGACGTCATACCGTAGCACTTTGCTAAGGGGCGGTATCTACTTGGCGTGACAAATTTGTTGTCAGGGCAACAGCGGGTAGTATGACGCAAATCGCAATGAAACGACCCTGGATAGCTTCGCAAGGTGAATTCTCTCTTTCAACGTTTACTAGATTTATACGAGCAGTTTACAGAATATCAGTAAAGACAGTACTGTTGCTCAAATTATCAGCCTTTCAAAGGTCGAACATTGTTTTATCTCGTCATAGGCCTTCGTGTAATATTCTTGTTTTCATATTTTTATTTCAATTTGTTTAATTTTGAATTTTAATTAATTCTGTAGGCTTGTGTGATGCATGCTGTCAGTCATCCTCCAACGCGAAAGAATGGCATTGCCAATTAATCTTAATTGAGATAAATTGGGAATAATATAATTGTACTAAAAACTGTTCAAATCTGTGATTACATAATACAACTTAAAGCAAAAAGTTTCATATTAAGGACTTCCTAAAATCGTTACCGGTACATGTCTACTTGATCCGTATGATATGTATGTATAAAGCCAATTTAAAAGTTATATGTAGCCTATATGTTATAGGTATATAGACTATTGTATACGATATAATAGTGTAAATGTATATACATTGTATAAGCTTATTTTTCTATACTTTTTACACTTGTTGGTTTATAATAACAGTTTTTTGGTTTTTTTTTTTATCTGAATTGGTTAACTCAGGCAGGCCCCGTATCCAGGGCCACGATAAAATCTGTTATTTTTTTTTATCTTAAAAAGGGATCTTAAGTATTTAGGCCCCTACATTTTAACCAGCTATCTATGTAACCCCAATAAAGCCCTACAATACTAAACTGCGATCAAATCGGCTCTAAGCATGAAGCAGCCCCCATACCCCATTGGATGCACCCAAGCGCTCCCATAGCAATCCTGGATACGGCCCTGCCAGGCTAAAAGAAAGAAATAAAAATGTGTATAATAATATAGCAATAGAAATAGGAAGAAAGAAATAAAAATGTCTATAATATAGCAATATATAAAATACAGACAACAATGTTGTATTGTAGGACGATGCTGGACTCATGTCAGGAGAGATAATCTCAAAATTGAAAGCGAAAGCTAAAAATACTGAAAACGTGAATAATCATAGGCCTAGTGTGCTGTAACCAGAGCTTTCAGACAACCCATGTCAAAACTTTGGTCAATGACACACAACTGTAGCGTTTCCAGTACGTGCGAGTTACTAGCGATCCTAATAGCAGAGTATTTTATATTAATATTTCCATTGTTGCTGGCATTTGATTTCCTGCCACCTCTGATGTTCAATATGAAAGAGCAGCTGATTGGCCATTATGGTTTCAACGCACTTAGGCCTATGTATTTTTTTTTACTGCATTACATTCAAGACCAGACAAGGGTGGGTCTAAATGGTCGAATTAAAGGAACACCATGGTACTCAGACGAAAATTTTAGCCATCTGTGGTCTTTAAAAACGTAATGTAAATTTAACTGAAAATAGCAAAGATAAATATAATTGAGATCATAATGACCTACCAGCAAGCTTCTTATAGATATTTAACAGGGTAACGGGAAATAAGATGCCATTAAAATTTGAAATAGGCTGATTCAGAAAAATTTAATCACTTGCACACTCATGAAACATCGAAGATTCTTTAATTAGACGGTATTTGCGTCATAAGACCTATAATTAGCATATGTTGATTATTTGCATTTAAATAGTTATGTAACAATATTTTGCATCCAAGACATCTTTCTGTTGTTTTGGTTTTTAGAAGATGAATACTGTATTTAAACATTTCCTCGCTCGTCTATTTGCATACGATTTGGGTCGAGATTTTGTCCAGAGAAAGCGTTCTATGTCTGCAGACTTCTGATGGCAAATAATTGTGTTTTCAAATACCCTGTGTGAAACTCATAGCAGCATACGCTCACCGTGAGTCTTACGTACACGTGTAGACTTGCTTTATGATTTAGCAAAGCTATAATAACGTCACTACTTAAAAATCAATTGCATTCTCTGATTCTACGTAATTTGTCATTTGTACGCAATATCTGTAAACACTCCGAAAAATACACAACGTGTGACGTGTGGTTTACAAATTGTCTTAACCGCATACATTTCAACGCATTCATCACACGTGTCCGATATTACAGCCAGTCAGGTCGTGTAGATAAGCCACTTTGTATTCATGTAGAAATACATTGATTAATAACGGCCTAGGGTCAATAAAATACTTAGAATCCTTCCAATGGTAAAGATTTGAACTGCAACATGGTTTTTACTTTGTGTATAGCATATTTTACTAGACCTATTTAATATTACAGTAAATGCAAACGAAAACTCTTTTTTTCTTATGTTTTAGTTGATATTCATAATATTAATTATAATTGTGGCTTTTATCACTACAGATAGCATGTGTGTTATTGTATTTGTAGGCCTACGTTTTATTTTAAATTTGCTTTCGAGGTTTTACGGTAGGCGCTTCTTCTCAATGTTGGGTTTGGGTCTTCTTCGGGAGATAGTCGGCTGGTACTCTTGGTGTCTCAGTTGGTCATAATGTGAATACTATGGGCCTATGATCAATCCGGCGTGTGATTTTACTTCGTTTAATATTTTTTGAAAATAGGATAAAGCTCTGCGTTTTGAATTGAATATTCGAGGAAGTTCTGGAAACACCTTAAAATACATGAATACACGCTTGACGACATAATAAATGGAAGATGGACGGGAAAAAAATATTCTAATCAGATGAAGAACTCATAAACTAGCTTGTCACGATCGATTACACAATCAGCTTATAAACCTTTTCACGTAACAAACTGTCTTCATACTGTCGTGTTGCGTCTTGTATTTATTACGACACCTCACATGTCGTCATAAAGGTACTTTCTAATTAATTATATTTGTTTATTCAGGTATAGACATACATGCAAAATGTAACCAAAGGCAAAAAGTATTGTACTGTATTTATAAACATATTGTTGGATATGGTACATATAAAATTGTTATCATCACCTTTTGCAATTAAAGGTCGATTGAAAGTTTAATGCTGGGCTTCAACTATGTGATTATGCTTACACCTGAAATATTTGATCCTCATGGATGTAAGAGTGGACATTGATCTTTAACTATCAAGATAGGTGGATTCTCAGCTTCGAGATCAAAATCATACGGTACGTCGTAAAACTTTTTCAAAACGTCGGATTCCCCCGCGGGCGCTCTTTGTCAAACCTCCGGCTCTACGTAATGATGTGGTATGGTACGATGGTGGTGTGATGGCAGGGGCAGATCTTGATCTTCCACCCTATTTCTAGGTAGGTTAGCGTGCCTTTTGTAAGCCAGGCCCCGGCCCCGTAGTATTTTGTTACGTTTCTTCACAGAGGTGGTTGGGGGGGGGGA
>NW_022694363.1:654687-661163 GCF_011630105.1 Anneissia japonica | reverse complement strand
GTATAATGGTTCATTAAAAGTCTTTGACATAGTGGACAATAATAATAATAATAATAGTAATAATAATAATATATTATGACGTCTTGTGTGGATGTGGAGGTACGGAGATATAATGATTCATTGAAAGCCTTTGCTGATGTGGTTTCTCGTACTTCAAGAATCAGAAGCCTTTGCTGGTAACCCCTTGTATTCATCAAATCCCGCCATAGTCTTGAGCAGTAACTTATCCGGAGGTGGAAAATTGGTGCCCCACCTCAGCCGGATCATGTAGATATTAACAGTCAAAAGAAGCTACAACTCTGAAGGTAGGGCCACGTCACAGCTATCTCCTCGACTCCCACGTGTAACAACTCTCGAACCTTTCACTCTCGACTGTAACAGGTTACACCCATTTAGAATCATGGTCCTATGCCACTCGCCCCATCCACCCTGCAAAAAATCTGGATTCGCCACTGAGCGTCATGCCTTTTAGCTTTGAGCGATTAAG
Source organism: Anneissia japonica (assembly GCF_011630105.1). Lineage (NCBI taxonomy): Eukaryota > Metazoa > Echinodermata > Crinoidea > Comatulida > Comatulidae > Anneissia > Anneissia japonica. The sequence goes on along the minus strand of NW_022694363.1, from coordinate 660,676 downwards.
CCCCAACTAACAGTCGTGTCGCAATAGTGATTAAAATATTATAAATAGCTATGACGAATAGTTTGAGTGATCCGACCTACACCAGTTCACGAGAATATTTGCACCATACAGCACTTCTTTTGTGGACCAAAGAAAAACTCACTCGAAATATTCAGAATGTTTTACTTCGTATAACTTATATTTCTCTGATATAGTAATGTTCAGGTCAGCTTCTCATATTGACGTTTTCGTTGATTCTCTTGGGAATAATCTATCAGACTTCTATTATTACTATTTAATCAGTTTGGTGAGTTAGCAACGATTATGGGTTTGTTAGTACAGTATATGATTTCATTGTCGTTAAACTAACAAAATTTTACGTTATAATAACGTTGCAGTTTGGTGTTTTGTAGAATTTTCTTCAACTGAAACACAAGAAAGATTGTCCACTCCAATTAACGGACTTCGAAAAACATACTGTACCATTCGCATAAGCCCTCCCCAGTAAATTTCTGGCAGCAATTGTAATATGTTTTAGTAAATTATAAACAGGGGTTTCGCCAGCGGGAAATAGGGGAATGTCCACCCCAACCCCCCCCCCCGGTGGGCAGAAATAAAACGTAAATATATTTTCTACATAGGCCTATTTAGTAGACTGTAACATCGACTAAATAAGCCTTTGCAACACCCTAAATTGTCATATTTTTCTGGGGCTTCGACTGAACACTTTCGAGATTTTGAGCGACGCCCGACCACGCCCACTTTTTTTCGTTGGTAACGTCGGCCCCCCGTCGGGCACGTCTTGGCGCCACCTCTAATTATAAAGCAAACTTCAGGCCCGTAGCCAGGTTCTTCCAAGGGGGGTGGGGGGTTTTCTGGGCGTGAGGTCCACGGTCGAAGCCCCGGTGGGGTCGCCGAAACCCCCAAAGCAAGAGGATTTTTGTGCTTTATGGGTTTAAATAATGCTATAAAAGCAGATATGTTTGAAAACGTCTGTGTCTGGGGTCTGCAGTGCATTAGTTGGGTTGGGTCTTCAAATTTGGGAAATTTGAAGAGGTGGGTTCGCCAAAAAAGAGGGGGGTTCTCCCGAACCATAAAAAACCCCCCTGGATACGGGCCTGAACTTGTTTTTGTGACTTGGGTAATGTATGTGGTTTTTCTAAATTAGCAATTCAAATTTTCTACCACAAAATAAAAGCGGCGTCTAGGTGGTGATGGGCCCAGTGTGCAAGTATTGCCGGGCCCTTTAATGTGAAGCCCGGAGGACGAATACAGCGTTTCTTCCTGACCCATGGGCGTCGATCGGTGGGGGACAGGGGGACACGTCACCCCCACTTTTCAAAGTAGGGGGGACATCATATCGATTGCCCCCCCCCCCACACTTTTCACCAATCTTCTGTAATTAAGACCCCACTATTAAAAGTGTATTGAAAGAATAACAATTACGCATGACTCATGAATTTTGCCTGTTCACTTTTCCAAGTGCGGTACGTATTTTCCGGACCAAAACTGAGTAAAAACGCAATTGTTCATAGGCCTACATTTCATAACCATCTCAGAAACACTAGATCGATTTCATGGGTGCAACGGTTATCAGAGGCTAAATTTATTGTGAAAAGAATGTATACTTAACGTTGTTAAAATTGGAAGCGTGTATACTTATTAGGCCAATGTTTTTACAAACTGAAAATTGCACAATTTCTAATATAAACGATTTATTCCTTTTGTATACTACGGTATTATGACCTGTACGTATATACTAGTGTTTAATATTATCTACATACATAGGATTACTGTTTTTCCTAATTTAAAAAAAAAAAAATTATAGTTAGTCAACTGAATTTTATATAGCCATTATTAAACAATAATTATACAGCCTTTGACACGGACATGTCTATCAATTTCGATTTAGTGATACCAAAATTTTACAAACTCCAGTGTTACGTTGACGCAATCTCGCAAAGACGTCATAATAATCAGTGGCGAATTCAAGTGGGGCGGAGCCAACCCTAAATTTTTCAAAATTATTTTTTTTAAATAGAAAAAACAAAAGCAAAATTATAATTAAAATTTAGGTCTGAGAGTGCCATTTCCGGCAATCTAGAGGTGTCACAATCATAAATTTTCTTTCCTCAGCCCCAACCATGGTGGGGCTCAGGTGATCTACTTTCCCAAATTGTGCAAGTCCTTCCCTGCCCTCCCCCCTATTTTGCATTTTTGGGGCCGCCACTGATAATGATAAATTAAGTAAATCACCTTATGTTTGGGAAAACAAAATGCTAACTAATGTTTTGTGTGCTCCCTATCTCCCTGGTCCTGTTTTATCGTAAATTAATAATAATAATAATAATAATAATAATAATAATAATAATAATAATAATAATAATAATAATAATAACAATAATAATAATAATAATAATAATAATAATAATAATAATAATAATAATTTTACGATAGTTTGAATAATGAGATAATAATATTAATCAGCATATTAAATAAAATTACATTCATGCAAAATCTGCTTTTAAATAAAAATGTTATCTACCGTACTGTATTTGATTCTGTTTAAAAAAATAATCTTATAAATTATAAGTTTATTTTCTGTGATAATTTTATCCACACAGGCTAATTCATGTTTTCAATGTTAATATGGTTGATAAATAATATATATAAAATAATAATAATAATAATAATAATTATAATAATAATGAAGGTGCTCGAATAGTGCTTTAATAAAGAATTAATAATACTTCATACTTCAATAGGCCTATTTACGATAGTGTGATTAATGAGACATTTGTTGATTAATTTATAGAAATCTATAATAGGTATATACCATTAATAATCATTCAGCATATTAAATCAATTAAAAAATTAGTGACGCCGGGGCAAATAGTTGATAGTAAATAACAGTACAATGAATATCCACATAATTGTTGAATGCAGTGACCTGTCTCTAGTAATACATTAAAAATACAAATTATAATTCGGGACAAAAAATTATCTTTACATGATATGACACATGTCTTGTGTACATCGTGAACTCAAGCGGTAAAGTACACGTACCGTCCCGATTCAAGGAATGACGCCGGGACCGTATTGATAATAATTAATTGCTACGATGAATTTTCATTTGAAACATCTTACTTGAATCTATTATACTCCGTATGATGATGGTGATTAGGCATACAGATTTCAAGAAAAATACAAAAACAGCGTGGTGATTAATCCTGGTGTGATTAATCCTGGTGCTTTCTAGACGGAGTCGACGTTAAGGTAAATAAAACTTGAAAAAAAACCTGTTCCAAAGGTAAGTTTGCATACATTTTTATGATGAGTATTTCAGTGGCAGATTCAAGAGGCCCAGTCGGCCCACCATCCCTAATTTTTTTTCGAAATTTAATAGTGGAGAAAAATGAAAATTATATTCAAATTTAGTCTGAGAGTGCCATTTCCGACCAACTAGAGGTGCTATAATCATAAAAGTCCCTCTCTGGGCCCAGCTCTATTTCAAATTACTGGATTCGCCACTGGATATTTTAAAAATTTCGTATGGAAATAAATGTATATAAAATCAATTAAAAGGCTATAGGCGCCAGAGCGTCTCGGGGGCTTCGCCCCATGGTACTCAACCTAGGCTTGGGCCTACGGCCCAAGACTTTATTTTTCATTTCGTCCCCCCCCCCCCACTTTCAACCAGGGATCGACGCCCTTGACCTGACCACCTCGCAAATGTTAGTTCTGAGTACATTTTAGTGTAAGTGTCCTAAAGGTACCTGATCAGATCCAGAGGCAGAGGCTTGGTTAGGCGAAAACTTAATTCTGAATTTTTAAATTCGTTTAAGTCGGTTGGTCCCGTGTGCATTTATGGCCCATCACGTTAAAGAACGCAGTACACTATTCGGAAAAGAGTAGAGGATTGTCTCCCGGTGTACTGCCCAATAACCACCAGAAGGACCCCACTGGGAATAAGTCTTCTTCTAATTTTTCATGGGCTATCCTTGGTGTTTACACCGAATAAATACAATCCAATTAAAAACAAGATATTACGCTATTTACGGCATTGTAACCCGCAGAAATATGTATAAGGTATAGCCTATTCGAAAAAAATATTAAAGGATATTGAGAACATGGTCAAGTCATATATTTTTTTTCATTTAGGGCCTATTGGGCATTTCATGAGTTTCTGAAGTACAGTATATAATATTGACAGTAGAACAGTCATCCACCTTCTTGCAGCGAAGTAAATCTACGTATTCATGAAGTATGATCACCTCGCATTATTGAAAAATGTGAACAATATAGTCAAACAGACTTTAAAATATCAAACAAAAACGTACGTACCGATATTTCAATTTCTTTAGAAACATGCTTTTAAAAGGTATTTTAATGCATTGTGCCGTGAAAGAAAGCATACGTAAATACCTGAATGAAAGAATCAAAAGATACAAAGCTGTTCAGTTTTATTTTTTATTTATTTATTTATTTATTTTTATTATTGTAAACAAGTTAAAAATTCATCGTACTTCCAGCGTTTGGTGGCAATAGGTAATAATTGTAATGAATATGATATATAAATTGTTGCCTCTAAAACCTAATATTATTGAGGGGTCCTTTTAAACTGTAAATTAGGCTGCACTGCTTATACCACTCGCACACAATGCAAAGGCATAGTACAATGGGCGTTCTTATCAGCTCGTTCATTAATTAAAAAAAATACGGGACTACATTTACCTAATATTTTTGTTTAAATTTTTGCATCTTTTTTCTTATTTTTTTGATGGCAGTATACATTTAAATTTTGCTGAAAGTAAATTGACTGATAATAGTAAATCTGTTTCCCACTACCTAGGCCTATATTTATTTATTTATTTTTGAACATATTTATAGAGGATAACATATCAGGAGGATGTAAAAAAAAAAATCAGTAAGTTGCATTAAAATTGATAATGACTGAATTACAAATATGATAAAACACTTAAGCTAAAATAAATACAGAAAACATAGTATTTTGTTATCATACATAGACAAATTTAAAATCACTAGGTAAGTTAATCGAATTAATTATAAAAGCCTTAATCACACGAAAGTGGACGGGGAATAACTAATTACCTATACATTTCAATATTGCAAATGTATTTACTAAATTGTTCTTCAGAGCAATACAGAAGTGGGTGAAATCAACTTCCTAGCATTGTCGAAAGGTTACAGGTTTGGACATACGTTCATCTGGAGGCGAAAGTCCTTACAAAAACTCACAGTTGAATATTGGGGTGCTCTCGATATTAAGAAGGAAATGTTTGTGTTTGCTGCAATTCCCACAAGTGCAATTTCTATATCTTCTCATTTCGATCATCTTATCTTCCAATGGAGAAACTCTATCATGCCGTCAGTTCTTAGATTGAATTGTTTTTGGCAGGTCAAATTTGCTTTTTATGACGAGTGAGAATTAAGTGATGACGTTGATATTTAATGGTGACGGAGTAAAGATGAACTGCTTTACAGTGGCCGTTTGCCGTACCGTACCCAGATAGTCCTACTACCACCTTCAATACATTTACTATCGATCCTGTCGTTAGGACGTATTATTGCTTTTATTCACTGTCTATTTTTAAACTTTTTTTGATCAATTTTCTGAGGTCGTAAACGTCCCAGCGTATTGAGTATGTACTCAAACTCTCAAATAATTATCACTATCTACCATTACCTTTATTCTTTGTAAAAATGAGTCGTAATTGCGTTTAATCATTTAATAACAGTATTTGATGAATATCATCAGATCTGGGTTGCGTGTCAGATCATGGAGGGATTTATGCCCCTTTAACAGCAATAATGCCGGAGCGTCAAGGTCATTGGTTTTAAATAGGGCCTAGTTTGTTTCCCTTTGGCTTCCATTCAATAAAGAAGTGCAAAGTTTTTTAGGGGTTTTCCCCTCTTTTCAATTTGTTTATGCCTCCCTGGTTCTCGCATTGCTGTTGTACTTTTCTTCGTGTGTGGTATATTATCTGTC
>NW_022694363.1:643870-654652 GCF_011630105.1 Anneissia japonica | reverse complement strand
CATATTGTATACAATGCAAAAGCAATGCAAAACAGTACATTTTGAGAAGGGAACCCCAAAAAAGAAAAAGAAAAAAAAAGTTTTAGACCTACTGTGTGATGACCGCTATGGGAGTAACAGCCAAGCCACCTTTGCAGAATATAATTATACAACGCTCCACAGTTTAATATTGAGCACTATATCAACTAATCAGTGGCGGCTCTAGGATACATTTTCTCGGTGGGGGTGGGGGGCTTGAGATGTATGTCTGAGTTGGGTGATGGTTTGGGAGAAGGTGGACCCCTCCCAAATGAAATGTGTTTTTAATAGGGACCTCTGGGTGACCGGAAATGGCACTCTACGACTGTGAAAGACATGTTTTGGCTTGGTGTAGGCAGCTATTTTACACATTTGTTTTGGTAAGACTGCCCTACGAGCTCGGCCGGTGGTGGTGGCAGTAGGCCTACTGGGTGGTGGGGGAGGTTGACTTATCCGACGTGGGGGGGCTTAAGCTCCTGCCACCCCACCCCCGCAACTAATACTGACACCGTAATTAAGAGAGCAGCTAGGTCCCCTGGTTCGATTCCCATTACTGCTCTCCTTGTGTTTCAACTCGAGGGCTGCACTGCAAGTTTCAAAATCTGTTGGGCTCGTGTGCAAAATGAACCCCTCCCCCACCCGCGGGGAGAGCCGCGTCCCCTGGTCGGGGAGAAAGCATAGTTCGTTGGGGAGAAAAATAAATTAAATATATTTCGTGCATATATTATTAGTAGACAATAATATCGATTAAATAAGCCTTGAAACCCCTAAATTGTCAAGATTTTCGTGGGCTTGGCCCCTGGATGACTATTTTCGGAACATTTTAAGCGGCGCTCACTTTGCTCTCGTCGGCGGAAAATCCTGTCGCCACTCCCACATGTTTCTAAGCGTCACGAGCTCCCCAGAGAAGGCACCGGTACACATCCAATATAAATCCAACTAAACATTTCACAAGTTTAGTTCTCAGATAATGGTAAGCCGCACAACACATAACGACACCAAGCACAGACTGTTGAGGGGTTTTATTGGCTAGTCTTTGCTGTATTCCAAAACATTGATTTGAATCAATAGGTAGTGGTTGATTAAATCGAAGAATTAACAAAAAGAAATACAAAGACCATCAGTAGTGCCTATATGTCTTAAACAAAAACAAGTCGTAATGTCTGCAAGCTCTCAGAAGAAGTAGTTCTCTATTGAAAAGAAACATTTTTAGCTCCGATGTCTAATTAATACATTTTTTGTATGGGCGGCCGTTAGGGCCGCTAGAATCACTCGGCTGATTAATTCAGTAGTACAACTGATCAATGATCTTTAAAGCAAGGCTGAAAAGGGGGCGTGCTACGTACTCGGCTTTGGCCCCAGATTCCCTTACCGTCGGATCAATAGCAAATAATGTATCACACATCTACAGAAAACTCACGATTATGCTGGAATTAGTATAACTTATTATTGATTTAGTAGATACTTGAAAACTGAAGTCCTAACATGATCCAAATGCAGGACAGATGGTTTATACAGAACGCAAACTATTCTACATAATTGAATTATGGTAGTTATATTAGTTCTATGAATCCTCTAACATCGTAATTCCATTATGATATTTGTGGATTAAAGACCAACAAATAATATAACTGACGTCGGCACAGTTATTGTAGTCGCCCTCACCCCCGGTCATCACATTTATAGTTCATCATGTGTGGTTGAGGGATCATCAATCGATCGACCATCAGCCAATCAATCAATCAACCGATTATTTACTTGCATATAATATTTGAATGGTAAAAAGACAAGCCTACTAACAACAAACCTTCACTACTGTAATATCTGTTGTTATATAATGAGTTATATCATTGCTGCCTTTTTTTAAATTCTTAAACAATTTGGAGGTAACGATTTAAAGAATTATGTCCGCCGTGGTTACTTCAGACTGATTTTGACAAGTGTAGTAGAGAATTTATATTTGTGTAATAGGGACGTGCAAGTGCATCGGATGATGCTGCAATTCCGTTGGTCATGTTGCTACTGTATCACAATGCACAACAGGATTGACTAACAAATTCTAGGCACTACTCTGACGATATTTTGAACTTCGAGTGGTTTTTAGTATTTTATTAGAAAAAAGGTGCTGTGGTAAGCCTATGGTTAAAAGTATAAGATCAGTTGCATGCGATGGTTATAGTATCTCATCACCAGCATAATACTGATTAACAACTACTACGTACTACTATGTAATTTCAGTTTCACCACACAAATTAACATCAAAATATATTTCCCCTACAAACATCAATATATACGACAATTAAACATTTCTAAGACAACACGACCTCACGAAATCTGACATATCTCTACATATATCAAGGCTAAGCCCAGTATAAATAGGGCTTAAAAATGATAGCCATTTATAATAAATATTAACTAATTAATTAAATTACTGGGATCAAAAGCAGCCTGGCATAACAAATAATAAATATAACTAAACGTTTTAATGTTTTTATAGTTCATAAATTATTTGAAACGAAATGTTGCACATTTCTATGCAGCAACAGATCAATGTCCAATAAGAATAATGCCTTTGAATTTTCAGAAATTACACCAATAAAACACTGCTAAATAATAAGCTTTACTGACCGTTGGTACACGCATGTGACACTAAATACACATTGATTAGTTTGTGATCTGTTTGCGTATGCGTTATTTAACGCATTTTAATTGTTTCAGTACACAGTACTGGACAATACTTTGTTTTCAAAACGTGTTACCGAATGCAATATTTTAGTTAAACAACGTAGAATTAAAATCACATAATATTGAAGGCAAATACCTAAATATTGCTACATACAAAGCACTTTTGCTTTTGCCAATCTAATATTATTAATTATCAACATGTGTCAACCTACATCAAACAAACTAACACAAAGAATATTTGAAAAATATTGTGAAGTTGATGAGTTTGAGCAGTATATAATAATTACTACAATTGCCATGTTTTAAAGGTGTCTCAGCAATGTACAAGAATTACAGTAAAAACTCAATGAGTGGTAGAAACTCGTGGGAATGATCATTATATTGTGTAAGCAGTGTTGCTTACATCACTCCATGAACACAAGTCACACTACGGACACAGGTTTCTTTCTGTTCTTGCACATGTTTTCCAATTTTAGATTACTAAAACTATTACTATTTAGTTATAATTATTAATTTTATTTGATGATAATTTAGCTGTTAGCAACTTAAATGCTGATAATATTTATCAGGAACTACATAAATACCGATTTATTTAACCTTTTCAAATTAAAATGCTGAATTATAAACAGAAGTTTATCAATCTTACTTCAACAGTATATGATTGAATTTGTAACATGATTTACATGACAATTGAGGTAATAATCATGTTTTTATTGTCACAGAAAATATTCCACAATGAAACAAACATCGAATATCGGGATTCAGTATTCCAACATTAACAAGATTTGAACTTGTCACTGAGGACGAGTTTGGTGATCCGCCGCACTTCAACCCTCAGGAAGCGCGAGCGGTGTGGATTGAAATGTTAGCTGTCTCTTATACACATCTAGATGTGTATAAGAGACAGCATCTAGATATAACTCAGCCAACAACAAATGGGCATGCTCAGAATGTTTTATTTCAAAAGGCACAGGACATTTAATATGCGCTAAGACAATACTGATCATGCAAACTACTCCCAAGCTAACTTTAACAAAGAAGATCTACCCACTGAACAATATGTGAAAAGTTATATATTGGCAATATGTAATACATACATGTGATATATGTGATGAAATCTTATCTGAATACTGAACTTGGATATGTAACATTTTATATATTGTTAATATGTAATACATATTAGTAATGAAATCTTACCTCTCTTGAAGCCTTCATGCGAACTTGAAGAGTCTGCTGGACTAGGAGGGGGCAAGGTCAAGAGTTCATCTGTTGGTATCTTTAAAAAAATGATTAAATGAACATTACCAGTACGTATGAGCTTACAATCAGATAAACATAGAATTATTATTAAAAAGCAGCAGACTTAAAGAACTGGATATTTTGAGAGTTAGAATGTTCATCTGGTTTGGATGTGTTATGTTAACTTAACCATTAAAATTTGTACATACTTGCCATGTTTCCTATGTTATTAGCAACGCTTCTTGAGGTAATGAACTGCTGGTGTCAGATAGCGAAACGTTTCAAGTATGTAAAAATGATTGTGTTACTAGTAGTGTGGTGTGTGAATTTCAATGATCTGTGTTACAAGTAGTATCAAAACAATTATGCTGACAATACTAATTTGAGTGTACCGTCATTTTTTTTAAAATTTACCCGTGACACTCCCTCAATTATCAGAGTGCTTTTCTTGGGCTGGGCTGCAGCAGATTCCTGCCCTTGATCTGTCAGATGTCGAATAGCTGCTTCAGTAACTGAATTGTTCGACACATTTGGGTCGGTTACCATGATCAATTCTGGAAATCAAAACAAAAATGCAGGAGTTAAATAGTAATAACATTTGAGGTTATTGATAGAATCATGGAAGGTTTTTGTAATTAATTGTTGAGGTACAAGTTTTTTCTTGTTACAAATTGTGAGATGATGTCACTTGCATTTGGTTGGTTCTTTATAAAGGAATGTTAATAGTGGTAGGGTCCTGATAAGCTGATTTGATGGCAGTCGTGTTATGGTACAACAGAGGATTTGGTCATTAAATGTCATCAGTAGGAGGGGAGTAGACATTGGGTGTGTGTTCATAGTAGTAGTAGTACAAAAGTAGTAGAAGTACATCAAGAAAAAAAGACACCACAAAGACAGTGCACAGGTACATTCCAAAGTTTAAAAAAAGTACAGGCAGTTCAATAGCATGAGTAGTTTACTTCTTGATGTGTGTGCGTTTGTGGCTTATGAGTGAATTGTTTGCTTTGAAGTGTCTGCCACATTTAGGAGACTGGTGATCAGTTGAAGAACACTGTATGTTATCTCTTGTAGGGTCTGGCCAATGAATGTTATCAGTGAATGATGCCTATGAATGGCAATAATACATACATTTACCACCTTCATAGCAAAATATCTGAAATGAACACATGGGGTGGCATGACCATATTCAAGAATTGTGAAATTCAATATCTTGTTAAGACGATTGTGAGGAATGATTCCAAAAGACGATATCATGGCATATTATTTAAGCTACAATAATTTATTCCTTATGGCGGCTGAACATTGATATGGATACATTCCTCATAAAGGATTACTGATGGAAAGCATGGAATGAATACTATTTTGGATATTTATTTTGCACATACACTGTACATAATCACTGTCAATAAAAGGAAAATATAAGATTTGAGAATGAATTGATAGGCTGTTTTGAGCATGTTTTGAGTTATTGTTTAATCTCTATCAGTAAAAGTCTTGTTAAAATTCTAAAAATAGGGATGTCCCGATTTTTTGACATCGGAAATTGGGACGATCTAGATTAAATCGGAACGGTTGGCAGGTCTGAGATTTTAAAATGAACTGAAAGTAAATAATGGTAGCAATGGTTTTGTCCACATGAAATATTTGTTAAACAAAGTAAATTACCAGACCTTCAACATAGCAAATACCATTAGATGGGACACCCTCTGTCATAGGATGAAAATTAGATAAGAACAACACATTGAAAAGTAAATTAATAATCAAAAATATTGAAAAATTTATAAAGAACCTAAACATTATTTCATTACCTAATGCATAATAAATGTACTCACAAATCTAATACCATATTATAAAAGGTAAAAAAGAAATTACAGGGAAGTAAAGGAGAGACAGGTTGTAAGTATGAAAGAAAATAAAGGTAATGGAGAAAAAAGACATGGGAAAAAAAGATTAAAAGGTAAGTAAGGTAATAAGACTAAGAAAATAAATATTTAACAATTAGATAGATTAGATAGATAAATAAAATTCTCTATTTTCAAATTATTTATTTATTAACATAGTAATCGTATATTTATATTTATTGTTGTTATTCATTATTTTTTAGGTGAAACTTTTAATAATTTATCCCACTCTAAAATATATTTTACATTATGCGCTATATAAATTGACAATTTTTATTATTATATTGGGAAAAAATAAACTTGTATTTGAAGTGGAATAGCTTGGTGGTTAATTCCTGTAACAGCACAGGATTTTGTCTCACTTTCTAAGACCCATAATGAGGCTTAGTTTATGTAAAAAACATCCACTTCCTAAGACCCATAATGAGGCCTAGTTTATGTAAAACATCTTGTTTATATGTTTGTCTTGTGAATGGATTTCCACTTAGTAAAGTGCTTATGTTCACTATTGGCCCTCAGCCTAAAATTAAATAAAAGTTAATAGTTAAGTATAATCTAAATAAATTCATCATTTGAGAAAATAATGTGTCAAACTGATCAAATAACACTTTTAGAGAGAACTCTTAATATTATACAAAAGATATTATTTAATATTTACATAAATTTGCATAGATTTGGATGAATTAAACTGAGGTTATTTTGAAATTTTGGTTACCTCCTGCATCGCCTGAGACTGATCCGGACTCGCCTCCTTCAATGTTGGACGTTGTCACAACCTTCGTTGGCATATCTATATAGACAGGTGTTGCGAAGAAATTGCATTGATAACATCACAGGGGTTACAATTATTAATAAGAAATTGCATTGATAACATCACAGGGGTTACAATTATTAATAAGATATTTGCATTGATGATATAAGGTTGTTGGAAAAAAAGTTGAATTGATGACATATTATTATTTGGAAAGTTGTTTACATTGATCATCACAAGGTTGAAAAAAGTTGTTGAAAAAAAAAATTATGACATATAATGGTTGAAAAGATGTTGGAAAGATATTTGCACTGACTACATCACTATGGTTAAAAAAATTGAGTTTTATGTTTTGCTTGCATCACAAATAATTGTAATGTTAGTCTATACAATTAAATCATGCAGAAAATCATATGCAACATTTTTTTATAAATTCCATAAAATAAACATAAAATGATGGATCAGAATGAAAAAAAAAACATGTTAAATGAAGGCAGAGTCTGAGGGAAGAAACCAAAATGTGTGTTAGTTGTTAAGCAAAGGTTAGAAATACAATAAAATGCATCAGTTCCTAATAAGTTACAGAATCCAATAGTGTTGGATTATAGTCTAAAAGGATTTGTGTTGCCAAAGCCCAACTGACCCATACAGTTAAAAAGTTGGGATCCTTGGTAAAACTATTTACCAAGGATGTCTGAAGAGGTCACTTTGATTAATACCGTATTCTCATGTATAAAACGATCCAAGTATAAGACGACCACCAAGTTTGAGAAGATTTTTGGACAACTTTTGTATGTTGGGTGTGTAAGATGAAACACCGTTTTAAAATTCATACTTTTTCCGGCTTTTTAATTTATTGATCTTGATACTGCATCTAGCTGGCTAAAAAACGGAGCCAAATGTAGGGCTAATCCATTGAATAATACCATTTTATGGGCTCTTAAATGTTCATTAAAATCTAATTTGCCTGCATTTAAAATTGATTTCATTCATAGTAACAGCAGCTTTATTTCAGTAGTAGATTTTTTTGTTAGGGACGATCCGCACATAAGACGATTTAAAAATTAAAAAAGTGTATGTGTTGCAAGTATAATTGTAATTTGCTAAATTAAGCCTCATCTTGTATGCAAGAATATAAGATTTTATAAATTAACCATGGATTTGCAGGAATATATTGAAGTAAGTAGTGGTTGAAAATTAACTTTAAATTATGATCAGGCCTAGGTCAATAGTAAGAAAAAAATCGTAACTGTCCATGATTTCAAATGTCACTGTGCTTGGGCAACACAACCAGTGGCATATCTAGTAGTACGCAGAGGGCACACGCCACCCCCCAAAAAACATGCTTGCAACCCCCAGTCAGGGCCCCCTAAAATCACGCCAAAGTAGTTCAAAATCTTGCGAGTTGGCGCCCCTCACCTAATAATCGAGCTCCCCATTTCATCTTCATGGCCCCCTCCCCCATTTCAAGACTCCTAGATACACCACTGAACGGAACAATTTTTTTGTATAATGACAAACTCAAGATTACAGATTAAAAGTAGCAATACTGGACTCTAGGTTAAGCAAAAATGTATTATGCATTCAATGTTAAAAGGTATGCAGCTATCATTCATAAATGATAAAGTCAAATGATGCATCTACACCAACATTAATAGTTAATATAACTCATCACCCAATTGTCTTTATAAACAGTGTGTGAAAGTAGTAGTAGTAGACACTTTATAGTCACCATCCAATAAAATACAGGATAAATGGCCCAGGATAATAATTAATAAATTATCTAATTTTAAATTCAGGTAATAAGGAAACATGGTCGAAATGAGTTAGAATCTCAATTTTGCCATCAAATATATTTATGAAAAAAATGTGCATAATGCAACAGAAAACAAAAACAATATTAAAACGTGTTTTAAAAAGGAAAAAAATGTAAGAAAATAGGATTACAATTTATAAAAATTGGTTGCCATGGTTATACATGCAAACTACAGTTGAAGAGGTTTGTTGTTTCTTGCCTTGATATGCTGAGTGGTACCAAGAGGCAGGGCGCTGCACTGATGGGTTAGTGCGAGGAAATACTGCCAGAAGATAAACAACACCCATGTCAAATTTACACACATTAGCACAACACAAGCAGCATAGTGTGAAAGACATAAGTATGAATAGATTTTGTGCTGGCAGTGATGATACAACAATGTCCTACAATGTGGTAGAGACCTGGATAAATTGAACTTCTTGAAAGATTAGGCATACATGCAGCATTAATACTACCCTGGATAAATTAAACCTATAGAGAGATTAGGCATACATGCAGCATTTATACTACCCTGGGTAAATTGAACTTCATTATTTGATACATTAAGCTTACCTGAAACATTCATGCTACTACCTAGACTAATTTAATGTAAACACTATATTAAGAATGCAACATTTATACTCCCCAGGATATTGAGGTAATTCACAGATTAAGCATTCATGCAGCATTTATGCTATATTGAGGAACCTGACATATTAAGAATGTATGCAACATTTATACTACCCTGGTTTTATAAAGTACTTCACAAGCTACCTTGGCTATATTGAGGAACACGACATAATTAAGCATGTATGCAGCATTTATACCACCCTGTATATTGAGGTACTTGACAGACTAAGCATGCATGCAGCATTATATTACCCTGGATACTGAGGTACTTGACAGACTAAGCATGCATGCAGCATTATATTACCCTGGATACTGAGGTACTTGACAGATTAAGCATTCATGCAGCATTTTTACTAGCCTGACTTTTTTCATACATGTGCTACCTTTCTAAGGTGTGTGCTCCATCTCTAAACTAATCTTGTCATGCTTCATCACTTTAATTATCTTTTTCTCATTAGCTAATTAGACATGAAATATTAGATAGTGAAAATGATGTATGAGGACTACTCCTAAAATTACAATAATGTTTTGATTCACCTCGGTTAAGATGAAAATCAATGTATTGGTTTAATATCGAACCAGAGAATTAAAATCAAATTTATATAATTAGGAATAAGAGGATTATTGTACATAAGGTCAATACCAGACAATTAATTGGTGTCAGTTCAAACTCTAATTAGCATGTCTTCAAAATTTTATATAAAGTTGATGAAAACATGTACACACACACAGTTAATGGCAAAACAAAGCAGAGGGTAGAATTGACAGGTATCGCACATCCTTGTTACATTGAGGACTGAACAGTTTGACAATGACCTCACAGTAAGCACCTGCTTATTAGTCTTACCATTTTGACTGACCCCCTTCAATGATGTCCTGGGCTTTGCAGTTGTTGTAGTGACGGTTGTGATAACTGTGCCATCGGATGCGATGGTTCTTAAGGTTGCGATCTTCTTTGATGGGGATGCCGCAGGTTTTGATGGACTTAGCATATTGTGGGCTTCAAGAGCTTCCGCATGCTCCATGAATAAAAACTACCAATAATAAAAATTTGTAATTAAATATAAAATATTATGATATTATAATAATATAATAATAATAACAACAATACTAATATTAACAACAACAATAATAATAATAATAATAATATATTCATTTCCTCAAAGCCAAGGAGGAGCAAGTTTCTTGTACAAGGTATGGCAGGAAACACTTGCATTATCATTATAGTTCAGTGCAGAACCTTACAACACCTGGTCCTGTGCATTACAGTAGGTATAAATATATAATGTACATACCTCAACAGTTATTGAACCTTTAACTTTATCATCTGGTCCACCCCTGCCCTGTAATGGAATAATCTGTCTTGTACTTGGATTACGCTTTAGATTTTCCAATTGAACTTCAGCCCCACCAAGGAAGTCATCTGCCAATAAAAGTAAAAATAAATATATAAATAAACAATCGCATGTAATTATCATTATATTTTAGATATTTAACCAGAACTTTAGATCCATGAAGAAGGCATTCACATTAATTACACTTTATGCATGCAGTAGCAATTCAATTACAGAGCGTCTTACAGTTACAAGGTAATGGAACCGTATGTATAGTACAAGTCAATTACACAGTGTGTAAGCAGTAAGCCAGTTAGACAGTGTATATGCAGTACAGGGTAATGGCACAGTACTATATGTATATAGTACAAGTCAATTACATAGTGTGTAAGCAGTAAGTCAGTTACACAGTGTGTATGCAGTACAATT
>NW_022694363.1:629587-643733 GCF_011630105.1 Anneissia japonica | reverse complement strand
GTTTTAAGGCGTATGCAGATTTTATAAGTCCGCAATGACGATATAACGTGTTAGTAGAGGAACATCAAAATTCAAATTAGAGATAATAAAAAGTGACAAACACATTCCATTTAACTTACAGGTCCCAAGAAAACCAAGATATACAGTACAAGAAACCTCATTATTAACATTAATATTTCTATCATCATCACCAACATAAAATTGTCTCTCTGGTCAGGATTAGGCCATCCCCACCATTATAACATTTGAAGCTATTACCACATCAATAACACATTTTTTAAAATTTATATTTGACAGATTTTCACATAAACACCACCACTTAAAATCATTACTTACACTAGGTCATTTACCTAGCCAATCTAGTACTGATTCCTACAGAAATTGTGAAAAAACAACAACAAAACTACAAATACTTACAAAAGAAAATGTTCATCCCAAAATGGGTTGCTGGATCCTTTGATGACAATGGTCTTGTGTTTTTGTAAAGGACAATCCACTTCCACGGCACAGTATGGGTCACTACAAATTCCTCCATCACGGTTACGAAGACCATTTGCTTTGATTACTAATTTATAAAATAATAAAAATAATGACAACAATTTTACCTGAAAATTGTACTATTACTACTATTATAAATAACAGCTATTATTATATATTGCATATATAGATCCCAGGTATCTGACAGGTTAAAAAGAGGGTAATAATTTTAACCATCACTCATTCATATGATGTAGGTTGAAAGATAGTTCATAAATTTCCGGAAAAAGAAACACGATAATGTTAACAACGAGGGAGCCTTTTGACCGCCACAGATCAGCAAGTAGGCGATAAAACAAACATGACTTGGGTTGGTAGATTTGAGCTGCTTCATTGAAGAAGGATTATTGCTTCTGTTAAAGTCGATAGGAAAGTATTAAAAGGCAAATTAAAAAAATATGTATAAGGTATAGAAACAAATATTGACTGCTCTAGATTTGGGTAACAGTGGAATCTATAACCCCTCGGTGATGTGGAGACTGTAGCCTACTATAGCCCCTCGGTGATGTGGAGACCATAGCCTACTATCTCCCCCATTACATAGGGTATACAGATTTCATTGATTCCATCATGAGCAGTCAATATTTGTGTACTATTTCCTAATTACTAATTACATCACAAACTTTCCAAAAATGTCACCAATCAGCAGTAAAGATTTTAGCACTCTGTAATCACCATTCAGCATTCCAAACTTCACCCATCTGAACATAAAATCTTCAACACTTTGCTGTCCACACATTACACTATACCACTTTACCACTCTGTCGTCCACAATGTACTCTTCTGCAGATCACAGATAAACATAATGAAAACACTACTTCACTGTATTGAGAAAAAATCTATTTAATAATATATTTTGATTATTCACCTTTGACCATTAACCTACGTCCAATAGTCCTTGGTGGTTTTGATGGAGCTCCATTACTAAACATGCTGGTAATGTCATTCTGCAAGATTCAAGAGTACCACAGAGTTACTGTATTACAGTATTATCTAATTCAATCAATTTGAATGAATTGCTTTTGATTAACAATACATGAAAAAGGAAACAAGAATTTCCTGTAAAATGAATCCAAAATGTTAATTGCGAACATAAATGTGATTGACATAATAAATCATGCTTTCAGATCAGACTCACAACAAACACAACCTTGCCATTAAAGATGATGTAAGTGACTAGGGCAGCACACTAAAACAAAATCATTACGCAACGATGACTAAAGTTCAGTAATGTGTAACAGACTTTTTTTAACCAAAATTTAGAATACAAGCAATTGCATTAAGCAACATGCTGTAATATTAAGCTCAACATTTGCTGATGAATTACAGTAGGTATCAATACAACATTGTAGTGACATCATGTGGTGGTTACAAAAAAACCATGTGGTGTAGGAAGTGTAAGCTCTATATCATTCATAACCACATATTGTGTAGTAGAAATAACCACAATATTTGCCTTGAAGAAAGCTACTATTTTATTTACAGTTGAATGTCATAGTTCTCTCAGCAAATACCTAATGGAGTGACAGGATCAACAGTTACCTACTGATAGAATTGAGCTGTTCTAATGAACTGGACTAAATTGAATTCTCATCTTATAGGCATAGTTCTTTGGGAGTTAGTAAAGCTTGGTTTCCATACAATCGCTACACACTATTGCCAACAACTTCCGGTGATGCCGATTGTTCGGTCAAACCGGGGAGCCTTCCTAATTGCGTCAGGGATTGCTACGAAGTATCAACGATGCGCAGTTCAGCGATTTTAAGGAAACCAGGTGTTAGTTGTGCATTGAGCAATATGTTAAAGATAGGACCATATTTGGTAATAATATAAAAGATTTTGAGATGTTAGAGAGAACTGCATAAGCAGGCAATTTTCTGTAGTGCACATATTGCAGTCAAACAATGGCATTTATAAATGAACATGGTTGCAGTGGGCTAGTTGTGTTGTAGTGGACAGTTGATTGCAGTGGGGTAATGGGTGTGGATGCAATGGCCCCAATGTTGGCTTTCACTAGATGTGTAGTCGTAGTGGGCTAGTTATATTTAGTGAGGGGGTGTGATTGCAATGACCCAGTTGTCTTTCATTAGGTGTGGTTGGAGTGGGTATTAGCAAATGGCTATTTTTTAGTGGATTTAGTTGATTCCACCAGAACACAAACTAAGCTAGCTATTTAAAACAAATGTGCCACTGCAAGTTTGTTGTTACTAAAAAACATAATAATACTATAATCATAATTAATGGGTGGAAGATGGAAGAACTACAGAACACCTTTTGTATGGAAGCACTACTCAACACCATGCACTGGGTTAGATGATGTCAGCTGAGAGACCTTACCTACCAACGTAGGAATTCGCTTGGTAACTATGGCACGAAGCTATAAAGGAGCAAAACCAAGGTGGTAGCGCCAGGGTAAAGGTCATATGCAATGAACACTTAACAATTAATGCTACAAAAACAGCAACAATTATCAGCCAAGCAATTAGGTGCTGACAGTGGTAAAAAGCCAATTCTTAGTTAGACATACTCGTATCAAGGTCAACTGACATGAACACCATACACACAATAAAGGTTTATGTCCATTGACCTTGGATGTGAGCATGCGCAGTTGGAACCACGAATTGGCTTAGAGAATTGAGAATGCCAAACATTCTATAACATTAACAGGGTTCCAACTTTTACTCCCACAATTTAGCTACCAGTATACAAACCATCTGAACATTCTGCCACACGGTTACTTACTTAAGACATCTGACTGTTTGTCTTATAGTGTAAGCATTCATTCTAGCTATTGTTACACTTCAGTTACTTTCTGATGATAGGTACATCATCAAGACATACCGCATCACAGCAAACACATCTCCACTTACCACTGGAATAAATCCAGATGTCAGCGGCACAGTTGAGGATGATGTGCACAGCATGGAGTCATTGGAGAGTGCTATCGTTGGGAAATTCAAAGATGTGCATGCTCCTATTATAGCTCCCTTGACCACCTCCTCCACAACCGCCATATCAACTGTTTCTCCCTGTAAGTGAAAAAAATGTATGGGTTCAGCTAACTTGAATTCATGTTTTGTTATATTTCATTTTTTAGCTCTGATGAGGAGCTCTAGAAACATTCAGCTGATTGATTAATAGATCTTTTTCAGCCCTACTGCCTCTATTATACTGCCCTCATGAGGCTGATTAATTAATAGTTGATTAATAGATATTTTTTAGCTCTACTGCCTCTATTGTACTGCCCTAATGAGGAGCTCAAGAAACACTTGGCTGATTGATTAATAGCCGATTGATTAATAGACCATTTTTAGCTCTAACTGCCTCTATTGTACTGCCCTCATTGGAGCTTTCAAGATTATGAGAACTTCTTGTTACTTAAAAAGGTTTTGGGACTTTTATGACTCAACAAGCCAGAAATCCCAAAAGACCAATGCATAACCATCAATTGTAACTGCCATCTTATCACATACACTATCTGTTTCAGTTTGCCTACCTTGCTTATATTTTGAGGTCTGACTGAAAGATTGATGTTTGGTTTGCCATCAAAACTAGCCACAATTACAACTTCTTCACTTACACACTGTACACGAAATTGCATCTGAAAAACATTTAAAAAAAAAATTATCCACAGTTTTTCATACCACAAATTAAAAGACTACTCTTTACACACTGTTTACCTGCCAGTCAAAAAGAGACAATTTCACAACACATCTACAGTACTATTATTAAACATTTGTTTGTCAAGTTATGGCTGACAATGAGGGTTGGCTTATCTGACAGGGTGCTTAAACTCGTCTGCCTCCCCCAAACCTCTCCCTCTGGCACTGCCAATGCACAACACTAATCACAGAAATAAAACAACATTGGACACAGTCCAACTATACAGGACAATTTACAGCACATTATTGGACAAAACACAGCTAATGCACTGGACAAAGTAACAATAACACAATATCCATTGAATTCTGCCCTCAATTGTCTAGGACAAAATTACATATTATTATTTTATAGAAGATCAAATTCCATATTTATAGCATGGACCTATATAGTAATTACTCATTAATAATCAAAAACTGTCTTGAAGAGTGAAAATACAATTAAAACCAACCTCTATCTTTAGCTGAGACCATAAGTAGTAAGTGCAGCAGAAAAGGAAAATTACAAAACAATGAAAATGACAATTTTGTGATGTCATGTTATTAACGACTAAGATAATAGCAAAAGGACACCAAAAAAAAGACCAAAAAAAAACCAAAACAATGTCATTAAGAGAGGACTATGGAAATGAAGAACACTAACTAGAAAAGCTGAACAAAAATAGAATATCTTCACAGTAACCAAGCAATGCAGAGATAACCAAAGATGATGCACTAAGACCAGGAGAGTAGGGTTAAGATGAAAGGGGGGGGGGGGTCTCAACTGGTAAGGTACGGGCCTAGGCATAACAAGAGGAGCAGAATGGAAATAAAGAACAAAGAATCTTTTCATTGTCAAAAATTCCAATTTAAGTTTAAAATTATTTTAACATACATTTAAACACACTGACATTACACCTTATGTACCTTTCCAATAATTTCTTTAATGTTGACTTCACACGTTGTAAGCTTCATGGCTGCTGGAGTGTTTTGAGTTGCAAACGCAACTAAAGCAATATCCCTAGCTTCAACAATACATGATAATGTCTGAAAAAAAAAAAAAATATATGAATTACAACTAAAAAATTACTATGAAGAACAAATTGAAAAAATATTATCGAGACTTGCCATTCTAAACTCAGCGTACCGTCTTTAAATGTTAAACTGAGTAATCAGCTGAAGAGTGTGGCAGTATTGTATACTTTAGTACAGAGAAGCTAAAATATTAATTCTCTCATAACTTTGACAATAGTAAAGTCAATTCCTTCCAGTAAATGACCTTCATTTTCAAGCTTATAATGTGCAGAAACAATTTTCTTATTTTGGTCACTTATACTGGTTTAGGCATGGCGAGGCATATATTGAAATATTCTCCTATTTAGTTCATGGGTGCAGATTAAAAGGTTCCGAATATTTATAGTTTAATTAACAACATCAATCAATTAATCAATCAATTTATAAGGTGCATTAAACAATCTTCACAATGCACTTACATACTTTGTTTAACAAATTAGAAATGTCCGAATCAATGTAGCTGAAACAGTTTACCAATAAAAAATAGAATAGAAATATAGCACGTCTCGTTTATATTATTTATTATCAATGCAACTGAATTAATCAATATACCTACATGCTTTCTTCTTTTTTATGTTATTAAACACTTACTATGAAAATTCATGGATAGATCAATGTTTATTCATAATATATGTGACTATTGCAATGTAAAGCTACATTGTTATCTCACATAGGCAGCTAGCATTATTGATAAATCAAATTTTATTACCACTGTGACACTTTGCAATTAAAATCGCACAATAAATCTGTGGAATTCCAATAAAATCTAGTAATTTACCATCTGATCCCGTGGACCGGATTCCGCCTGAACCGAGCTAAACTTAGGAGGCAGACTTCCTGCCTTTAGTCGGTCAAAGGTTACTTGAACAGAACCCTGCAAGAACAAAACTCACATAATAATAATAATAATAATAACAATAATAATTTTAATAACATTAATAATAATATTATTATTACACTAATTATTTAGAGGTAATCTATTAAATAAATAACAATATTTTGAATTAATATCAAACTATAGTAATTCATAAATTGAAAACAGTAATTCATCAGTAATATAAATTGTTATATCAGTTTATACAATGTTACTTATTAATAATCTTGATATTTAATGAATTTTAATGAATAAAATAATATTTAATTAACATTTAGTTTTTCACGTAGCATTTCTAAGTGTCAACAATATCGTAATCACTATTACTACATAATCAGTTGCCTATTCTTCCACTTAGGCAAAATCAGTAATTGATGCTTATATATAATAATATTCTAAATAATAATATAATAATATTCTAAATAATAATCACAAAATCTCTAAATGTAGACCTGATCACCATTCCTAAAAATATAATATGTGGCGATTATATAATATCATACACACATGCAAATATAAATTTATCATATCTTAAAATACTACTTAATGTATGGTAATTAATTAGGAAAGGGAATGTCACTATGTCGATGACAAAGAGTAATACAAATTACTGCAACAAATTGAAATATCCTGACAATGAACATACTCCCTAGTTATATAAAATAAGAGATTTAGCTCCCTAGTTAGTTGATTTTCTGGCTGATTATGTGGAAGTGGTTTCCTTTTGATCAATCAAGAAACAGGAAATTATGACACCTTCATTCAACAATCTTTCCCTCTTACATCAGCAAAAGAGTTTTATTTCAGACTTGAAATTTGGAATGAACTTGAATTCATAATTATCTTGTAGGATCATTGACATATGAGTCATCAACTTGATCATTACATACACAATATAGTACAACAATAGCAAATTTAAATGTAACTTCATACAACACAATTAGCGATGTTGTAGGTAATCAATACGTGTAAAAAAGACTCTCAAACACAATTCCAAGCTACGTTGTGTAAACTGTCAGTGATTTGACGACAAATACAATATCATACTGTAAAACTAACTTTCAATAATAAAAATGTCCATTGTTAGACAGATAATAGTGAATAAACTACTGGACAATTGTAAAGCCAACACACCTTACAAAGATGTGTAAATCCTTTTTTAAAGATACTACTGTAAAAAAAATCATGCAATACCATTATTATTATTCTAAATATTTATAACTATCATCCCTTTATCTGCTTTTACCATTTTCATCAATTAGTATGAAATCTTCATAGGAGAGAAAAAAATTAAATTTTATTTTCTTATTTCAAAAGCAAGGGCTTGCCATCTAATCCCAGGGTAATGGGTTCAATTCCTGCCACAGCAGGATTTTTTCTCATCACAAAAAACAACTCTACTTCCTAGGCCTCAATACTATAAGAGACTTGGTTTGTAAAGCATCATTCCATCATGTACACAGCCGTTTCATAGTGACATAAAGCCATGCACCCTCTATTGCATAAAAGCGCAGAATTAGTATGCGCAAGTGTTAAAATACAAAACAATTCGTCAATTTTTGTTTACGGCTAATAAATCATGCTATCCTTTGCCAACAAATTAGAAGGCAACGATGGCAATGGCAATTAAAAGATATAAAATACAGACATTTTTACCGTGCCTATTATTACTTAGTAGACCTGTGTATCTACTGTACAATTAATCAATGGATGAATACATTCATTTGAAATTTTTATCATGTTAACATTAGTGCATCATTAATTTTTACAGGATTACAGTAGCTTGATAAGCTTTAATTTTATTGTACCCCTAAAACTAGAGTACATTATTTTATGTTTTAATTATTTTAATTTACATTATTTTCAAGGCCTAACTGTTTTGTGAGCTGTGTCAATTTATTTATGAGTAATAATGAGCTGATATGGATTTTTGATATAAAAAATGTGTTCAGATTAAAATAAGAAAATTCAAAGATAATTTATTAAGGCTATTTATAATTATAATATATAGAGACAGGTAGTAATTAAATAATTATTTATAAAATCAACATGAATACTAATACTTTTTTAAAAATATTTATGTTATTTTAATTTGTAGCCTGTATTTTTGAATTAATATTTCTATTAATAAGCATTGGGGGTCAGTTGACTAAAAAAAATAATGTTGGTGTTATCTGATGGCATAGAAAATGATAATTAACAATTATTGTTTAATTAGTCCCATTGATTATAATGCAATTTGTGGTTTTATTGAAATGAAAAAATACAATTAATTTTTCACTATAAAATAAGTTTACAATAATTAACATATATCTGTTCACAACATTTTAATATTAATATAAAGTAGAACAAGAATGGATAATGAATTATTGAAGTAAATTAATGGTTTTGTTTATTGATTGATGTTTGACATAATTTAATAATAATAATAATAATATATAATAGAGTTTGACCTAGATAATTTATTGTGTAAAAGATTTATTGTAATATGTGGCTATTCATTTTTACTAAATAAAAAATTTCATCATTGAAAAATGCAAATTTTGTAAATCCGGACGAAAACACATTTGCCATTCATTCTGCTTTCAAATTACTTTGTTTTCCAAATATAGGATGTAAAGCATTCTGGGTGCTTAATTAAACCTCCATCTAGTAAATTGTGTGGTGGATCTGGATATTCGAGAATGAAAGTAGAAATTTAGACCCAAATGAATGGTAAGGTGTCGATGCAAAAAACAGGGCAGATTGACTGTTGCCAGCAATCCAGGGGGTTATTCATGAACGAAAAAACAAACCATTCCGTTTCTGCTTACCCCATGTTTCTTTGCCTGTTCATTCAATGCTCTCATCCAATTCGTAACCACCTCTGGTGTTTGTGTTTGGTGCATATAGAACCAAGACACCAGGGAATTTATCCATTGACATGGCTCGTCTAGGCCTCCGACCAAACCACCCGGTCGCTGTGCAGTAGAATGACTTCCCGTCACCTGTGTCGGAGGTTGGCCTTTTTCGTCTCTAAAATCAACACTTTCCTTCCTCTTTCGACGTTTAAAATCAACTAATGAAACAACAGTTACAATTAAAAAACAAAAAAATACAAAACATAGGACAAAAATGTCTATAACATCGACGGAACCGGTTTGTATGCCTTCAGCTATATCCCCGGCATACTCCGCCATGTTACTGGCGATGTAAACAGCCCGTACCGCAACCCGATCTGCGAATATTCGGAGTTGCTCAGTCATATTTGGTGAAAGTAAATAGCTCATTATTCTTGACTAGGTGATCGGATAACGTCCTCCATAAATTGCTGTAACATAAAGGTCAAATGAAATGTTATGTATGAGCCCTGGCAAGTTTGGAATTCCAGACGGTCTACTTAGATGTAACTTATCTCGGTGACATGAGATAAGCTAGGCCTAGCCGCTCTCTCCAATCTCGTCGCACCTTACAAAAGACAAACACAAAATTATCGATTTCCCAACACACAAATTTTCGCAAAACAAAGCTGAATCTGCTGTTATATTTGAAAAGCGTTTTCAAAACAAATTTATACATTTTCCCCCCAAATTAACATTTATATAGCGCACATTTCTACAATATACATAAAATCAGCGGCGCTTTACATGACTAGTTTATTTTCTTAAAATTATTGTGGTCTCCATCCACATAGATTTTTAGAATATGTTTGATCATGTATATGTTTTTTATTTGTACATTATGTGGAAAATAAATAAATAAATCAAATCAAAAGCCTACAGAACTGTCAACATCATAATTATTAAAATCATTTATCACAAGTATACCATAATCATTGGTTATAATTAGTTAGCTGTCTCTTATACACATCTAGATGTGTATAAGAGAGTGATAATAGAATACATACTCCAAGTATCGAAATGCACGCCATCGTGTCTTTTCAAGTTTATACATCTTGAAAATATATTATGTACATGTATTTTAATATATTGCCTTTATTTCATATACATAATATGACTATTTGGTATAAAATATATTATGTACATGTATTTTAATATATTGCCTTTCTTTCATATACGTAATATGCCTATTTGGTATTTTTTGTATTTATTAGGAAGCCTCCACCACTCACCACCAGCCTCCACCACCCCCCCCCCCCCCCCCCACACAACAACACAACAAAAAACAAAAAGTCAATAAAATAAGTTGATCAAGGTTATTGTTTTTTAAAACAACTGAATAAATATTTAATTAAGCAGGTGCTAACGCTCAGACCAGGAATTAGGCGCCATGAGTCTGCGATGGATATTAATATTCATAAAATTATATTTATTATTCATGAGACTTAAATGTTCTAGATCTTGTTTAGTTTTTCTTGTATATGCACGGCCCATATGCTGGGTCTCCGTAGTTAAATAACATTGAACTTGAAATTCTCTATGGCAGAAATATTATAATAAAAAACACCAGAACCAGAAAAAAATGCGTGCTGCTGCGAACTCGACAAAAATTAAGTCAATTGCTGATAATTTAAAGCCTAATAAACGCATCATTGTGTAATATACAATGGTTATGACGCTCACCATGGCAGTGCGCGAGAGGGCAGGTTCGAATCCCGTCCAAGGAATTGTATTACACAATGTATTATAGGACAACATTCGTTGCGAGCTATATGCTACATGATGTTCGAAACACTGTATTTACTGTATTTGATTCTGTTTTAACACATAATCTTATAAATTATAAGTTTATTTTCTGTTATAATTTTATCCAAAGAGGCTAATTCATGCGAGAATTTATAATATTTCTTACTTCAATAGGCCTATTTACGATAGTGTGATTAATGAGACATTTGTTGATTAATTTATAGAAATATATAATAGGTATAAACAATTAATAATGATTTAGCATATTAAATCAATTAAAAAAATTAGTGACGCCGGGGCAATAGTTGATAGTAAATAATAATACAATGAATATCCACATAATTGTTGAATGCAGGGACCTATCTCTAGCAATACATTAAAAATACAAATTATAATTCGGGACAAATACTTATCTTTACATGATATGACCCATGTGAAGTGTATATCGTGAACTCAAGCGGTAAAGTATACGTACCGTCCCGATTCAAGGAATTACGCCGGGACCGTATTGATAATAGGCCTAATTAATAATGGCTACGATAACACCTTACTTGAATCTATTATACTGTGTATGACGATGGTGATTAGGCATACAGATTTAAAAAAAAAAATTCCTGGTGCTTTCTAAGACGGAGTCGACGTTAAGGTGAATAAAACTCGGGAAAATAAGTTCCAAAGGCATGTTTGCATCTATTTTTATACCATTTGAAACATCTTATTTGAATCTATTATAATGTGTATGATGATGGTGATCGGGCATACAGATTTCAAGAAAAATATGAAAACAGCGTGGTGTCCCTGTGCATTGCATACGTATTTATGACATAGTTTTATGTAGGTACTTATTAAAACATTGATACAAAGTTGTCAGTTATTTCATTTTAAACCAGTGTCAGTATAATCTTAGGAAAGCATGGTTAACATAAGCAAGAATTTAGTCCAATGAAACTGTTTATCATCTTGATACCTTCCGACGAAAATTGACCCTACCGGCGTCACCACGGTGTCCCACACCGATCGATCTAACGTGATGTTGTTATGTGGGTGTTTTATAGATTATTGAGAATGGTAATATCACCGAAAAAATAGAGATAAAATGACAGTTGGATGACCAACAAAAACAACTGAAGACAATAGTTCGTCATTAGAAGTTATTTAGTATAACTTTATTCGGAAAATTAATCTCAAAACCGAGTTGCCGTCCCCGACGTTGTCAGTGACGTCGTATGAATTGTGTGCGATTTTTATCAATTAACCCCTAAGTAAAAATAGTTGAGCCATGTAGTACCTTGCAAATTAACCCAGAAACCCGGTAGATTGTGATTGTTTATTAAAGGATTAATATATAAAATGTAACAACACCTGCAGTAGTGGTGCCCATAATGCAATAGCAGTGCCCATCTAAGAAGGATTAATATATGAAATATCAACACCTACAGTAGTGGTGCATAATGCAGTAGCGGTGCCCATCTAAGGATTAATATATAAAATATATCAAAACCTACAGTAGTGGTGCCCATAATGCAATAGCGGTGCCCATCTAAGAATTAATATATAAAATATAACAACACCTGCAGTAGCGGTGCCCATAATGCAGTAGCAGTGCCCATCTAAGGATCTAATATATAAAATATAACAACACCTGCAGCAGTGGTGCCCATAATGCAATAGCGGTGCCCATCTAAGGATTAATGTATAACATTACAACAACACCTGCAGTAGTGGTGCCCATAATGCAATAGCGGTGCCCATCTAAGGATTAATATATAAAATATAACAACATCACCTGCAGTAGTGGTGCCCATAATGCAGTAGCGGTGCCCATCTAAGGATTTAATATACAAAATAATATAACAACACCTGCAGCACTGGTGCCCATAACTGCAGTAGCGGTGCCCATCTAAGGATTTAATAGGGATTAATGTAGGCCTATAAGATATAACAACACTTGCAGTAGTGGTGCCCATAATCTAGTAGCGGTGCCATCTAAGGATTAATATATACTGTAAAATGTAACAACACCTGCAGTAGTGGTGCCATTAATGCAATAGCGGTACCCATCTAAGAATTAATATATAAAACATAATAACATGCAGTAGCGTTGCCCATCTAATGATTAATGTAGGCCTATAAGATATAACAACACTTGCAGTAGTGGTGCCATTAATGCAATAGCGGTACCCATCTAAGAATTAATATAAAATATAATAACACCTGCAGTAGCCGGTGATCTAAGGATTAATATATAAAATGTAATAATACCTGCTGCAGTAGCGGTGCACATCTACTGTAAGTGTATAAGATATAACAACACCTGCAGTAGTGGTGCCGATCTAAGGAATAGATATCTGTCGCACTTTGTAATAACTGAGCTGTCTCACTTTGTAAAAACTGTCTGTCGCACTTTGTAATAAAAAGAGCTGTTGCGCTTTGTAATAAATTCTGTCGCACTTTGTAATAATACACGATCCATGCTATCATCTATAGATTTTTGATAAATTCTCATTTTTCTCGAGGATCGAATTTGATTTTTTTAACTGTTTCGTATTGTATCATCTTTACTCCTTTATTACTCCTACGTTAATTACTACACAGGGCTCTACTCTGGTTAAATGAATATTCAATTTAAATTGCTACTTAATTATTAATGAACCTGCAGTACTGTCACCCATATAACGCTTATCAACCAAATGTTTATTTATTTAGGCACATAACACATGCACCAAAGATTGTCAATAGCGAATATATCACTGTCCTACTTAATAGGTGACGATCCCTTTTAAAAGACAACACACACACACGATCCTTTAAACAAACTAAATATCTCGGTATGAGGTTTAGGGTGTGGATTTTTTTGGTCATCTTGAGGATATACTCCAACACTGACAGGAATGAACCCAGAATCCTGGGATTGGAAGGCAATCATCTTAACCACCAAGTTATTCAACTCAACTCCATGTGTTTAAGGATGCTCCAGCAAAATAAAATTTGAGCTAGCCTTCTGGCATTAAAAAAAAAAAAAAAATATTATTAACATATTAAACCTATCCACAATTCAAGTCTGTGAGTTAAGAATAAAAATGGGACAAACCGAAAATGATCGAAGGCACAATAAACTTGAAAAATATGATTGCAAGGTTTGATAAACCACATGCACTAACATTTGAACAGTTGGAACACTATTAAGAAAAAGAGAGCAATTCGTAAATAAACCGCCTATTTACCAGTTATTTACAACATTATATGCAACAAAGGAATCACAAGACTACATTTCAGGCTATAATCTTACAGATGTATCATTTTATTTGAAAAAAATATTGAGCTGATCAAATGATACACATGGTCCTTTAAAACTTATCACTTGAAAATGTAGAATAGTAATTTAAAACCACTTCTAT
>NW_022694363.1:619934-629428 GCF_011630105.1 Anneissia japonica | reverse complement strand
ATATTGTTTTAATTTTTTTTCTTTATTATTATATAAGCTATGAGGCCAAGTACTTTACACCCTTGGATTTTCTTATTATGACACATTTTTTCTCAATACAGAAGTACAACTAATTCAGTGTTTATAAACAGAAAATAATGACCTTTTTTCCTTCATACTTTTTTCATTACAAAAGTATAGTCAGTGGAGCTGACAACACTCATCTGGTGGATGCATACACCCGATACAACCATTGTTCACTATCTGCTTCTCTATCATTTTCATTCTAACTCACCCTTAATATTGTATCAGTTGTACATGCACCTGATGAATGGAGCCTGCTTGGCTGACTACTCATCAGGTGGATGTGTACAACAGAGGCAATCACTGTTATCTGCTTCTCAATCATTTGTATTCTAACTCTCCCTTAATATTGTATCAGTTGTACATTCACCTGATCAGTGTAGCCAGCTTGGCTGAACATACGAAACAGTTCTGTAGTGGAATAAAAGTATGAAATAAACAAGTTTTTATTGTTTCATTAGTAAATGTTTTGTAACTACAGTACACTAATTTTCTCTTATCCATAACATCTATCCAACAAAATGTCCTACCCACCCAACTGTTTAACAGTTATTTTAAAATTTTACTTCATTCTATCATTGTTATTAACTCAAAATTAATTAACATATTTTAAAATAGGTATACATGTTTTGAGACCACATATGTTTTATGCTTATTTGCAATGATTTACATTTTGGCTATTTCACTGAGTATTCATCATGAAATACTTCACTGATGCTCAAATTATAAAAAGGTAATATTTCTTGTCCACATGATCTCAAAATGTTGTTCTAAACCATACACAAGAGTGAAGCTGTAAAATTGGATGCTTATGGTACCACTTAGTACCCATTCTATTGTCCATACATCTGTATAAAGTAATGTTTAATTATATAAATTGCATTTTTGGTTACATAATTGTTCTTAATCTTACAAAGTAAAGTTTCTTCAACTCATCAACAATTAACGATATGAAAATAATTAATCAACGATATCATAAAAAAGTCTTGCAAGTTGGTAACGAATGATAAATGCACAAACACTGCACATGACCTGCAAAGAGATTATATATTTATATAAATATTGAGTAAGTCAAGATGGTAGCACATACAACATTGATTCACAAACAGCCCTTCCAATAATGGACATAAATTATATAGTGTAAATTGTAAAAAATATAAATTAAATAATTTGTAATACAAGAAGGCCTACTGAATTATATCAATACAATAAATTGTTGTTTAATATTATCTGAATGTGTGAAAGTTAATATAGATGAGATACAGAATAAAACACATTAATAAATTTATTGTTTTTAAACTTAAGTGTTTGAAAATTTAGTATTAAAAGACTATTGAACTTGATTTAGAAGAGAAGCTGTTTTGATTGTAAATAAATCATGTTTAAAGTATCAAATGTTAGGGTAAAGAACACAGAATTTAAAGATTGTTCATGCTTATATTATGTGATGATGATTCATATTATGTGATACTGATGCTGGCACTACCATGATGCTGAGGCTCATTTCATGTGATGTTTATGCTCATATCATTTGATTATGATACC
Organism: Anneissia japonica; assembly: GCF_011630105.1. NCBI lineage: Eukaryota > Metazoa > Echinodermata > Crinoidea > Comatulida > Comatulidae > Anneissia > Anneissia japonica. The sequence continues at coordinate 627,820 of NW_022694363.1, read as the reverse complement.
ATGTGATACAAATCCTCATATCATGTGATAATGAAGCTCATCCATGTGATGCTGATGTTTATATCATGTGATGCTGGTAGTCATAATATTAATAACTTATATAGCGCATTTTCAATTAAAGCTGTTCAATGCACTTTACAAAAGTTAAAATGGACAAATCGAATAAAAATACAGTATACATGGAATAATTATACAAAGTTTAAGAATAAAAACTACCAATGCTCATATCATGTGATACTGATGCTTATATTATGTGATGCTGAAGCTCATTCATGTGACGCTGACGTTAATGTCATATGATGCTGGTGGTCATATTGTGTGATGATGATACTTGTACCATGTGATACTGACATTTCATGTAATAATTTCTCATGTGTTATGATGTTGATGCATATGTGATGATGATGCATATTATGTGAGGCTCATACAATGTGATACTGATGCTCATACAATCTGATGATGAAGCTAATAATAATAATAATAATAATAAGATTTATTAAGCGCACATCTCCACTAAAGTGCTCAAGGCGCTTGTGAAAACCATGAAAAAGCTTATCCTTTTAAACTAAAGGCTACCAGAAAAACGACCATAACCCACATCACTGCTTCCGTTTACCAGCAATTTAAGGTGCAAAGACCGGCTAGTACATAACTCACAGGTGTTCTCAGTTTTGTGGGCATCATGTTCATGCATCATCTAATTTCATGTGATAATTATTCTTAGGAGCAGGAATAGCTCTCAAACAAGTACACATTATATCTGACTTACTTGAATAAGCAGCATATAAATTGTAAGAGTTTGTTCATGTGTAGGCCCAACAAGCTTCAGAACAAAATTGATGAGGGTGAAATTATTGACTTCAATCTGGTCTTTATCTTCACCAACACCTTCCACTACATGTATCAGATGTAAAGACTTCAATAACTTTACTATCCAGCAACCTATTCGAAATATAAAGAAAGTATGTTTAAAAAGTTTGGACTTGTGTGTGAGGCTCTGTGGTGTCTCATGCTGTGTGGTGTGTATGAGGCTGTGTGGTGTAGTGTGGTGTGTGAGGCTGTGTGGTGCTGTGTTGTGTGTGAGGCTGTGTTGTGTGTGAGGCTGTGTGGTGTGCGAGGCTGTGGGGTGTGTGAGGCTGTGTGGTGTGTGATGCTGTGTTGTGTGTGAGGCTGTGTTGTGTGTGAGGCTGTGTTGTGTGTGAGGCTGTGTTGTGTGTGAGGCTGTGTTGTGTGTGTGGCTTGTGTTGTGTGTGAGGCTGTGTTGTGTGTGAGGCTGTATTGTGTGTGAGGCTGTGTTGTGTGTGAGGCTGTGTGGTATGTGAGGCTTGTGTTGTGTGTGAGGCTGTGTTGTGTATTGGGGCTGTGTTGTGTGTGAGGCTGTGTGGTGTGTGAGGCTGTGTGGTTTGTGAGGCAGTGTGGTGTGTGAGGCTGTGTGGTGTGTGAGGCTGTGTGGGTGTAATGCTGGAGAGAAGATAGTGAGTATGATAGTATTTGATTGGAGAAATTTAATCTACCAATATACAAAATATCGCACAGGAAATCATGGTCTAGCCATCTCAATAACTCAGTGCTTCTGTGGTCTCACAATCCCCATAGCACATGGCTTCAATATACTCCAACTAACTGACATTTCAATACAAACTTACCGATAAAATTCAGATTTTTAATTCTAAATCTTGCATAGCTCATATCCAATTTGTTGGTTTTTTCATTAAAACTGAAAGACAGTATTACAATTTTCAGCGTTATTCATTGCATGTACGTTGTACAAATAATAAAATAAAGTTCTTAATCTTTAATTTTTATATTTCAATAGAATATTGTAATAACAACTATTAAATATATATATATACATATATATATTTATATATATGAACAAGAAAAAAGACTTCAAAGGCATAAATTGTTGTTATATATATACATATATATATATACTTAGTAATAAAATGCATAAAGCAAAAGTGTAGAGTAGCCGTAACTTTTAATGAAAAAAAAACACAAACGTTTGATATATATATATTTAAAAATAACAAAATGTGACCTACCGTGGTAATCGATGACGGGGACATGGAACAAAATGAAACAACTGAGGAACAGAGTACAGAAAGTTGACAATTTGTGGTATAAAAAATAGCAAAACGGTTTTGCTAAAATGACCTAAGATAGCAACAACAGCGAAAGTCATCCCAGAAAAGTAGCAAAATGTATCTCCCACAAAGACATGTGAGGGGTACCTGTGAAAGAAAAAATTAAAAAAACAAAAGCCATAAATGATTGATTAGGAACACTGTAAATTACTTCTCAATGCTGAGTTTACTGCAAAAGAATAGTGGTTTTACGTCACATCAGACTGACAGGCCATAACTCATTCCCCGCCCTTGGATTCCTAAAACAGAAAAGCATAAAAATGGACCAATAAAATGCCTAGCACATGGGCCACCGATGCACACTAGGGTAACATGTAGTGACTTACCAGTTGTGATACAGCAAGGCCGAGCATACTGCACAGTACGGCAACATGAAGTACAAGGAGAAGCGATGGGCAGCTGACCATGCACCTAGACAGCAACAAAATTTTCTATGGTAAGATATATAAAGCTAGGTCAACAATTCTTAACACATTTTTATTATTAGAAATGAAAATAATTCAAGTTGTATACATGTAATAAACTAGATAAACTTACGGGTATGTAAGATATGAAAGTGTATAATACTTGTGAATGGGGCTGCACATGTGTGGCATTTCTAAAGTCGAGAGTGCACTGCGCTTGACGGTTGTAGGCCGATGAGATTCCATAGAGAACGCAATGCCATAACATGCACGCAACGGATCGTTTTTAATGTAGATCTGTTCAGACTACGACACAGTGAGTGTCTGGTATAAGACTAAGAGATGGAGGGCACTGTACCCTGAGAAAAGTTTGCCTAAACCAAGTCCCCAACCAAATAAAAAAAAAAAAAATTACATGCAAGTGTATTTAAATATCCCCTCATTCTTGGGAATATCGCCACATTTTACATTCATTCCTCTATTAGCCTCATGTCAGAGCTTCCAAATATGCCCTGCTTCATGGTGAATAATTATATGTGGTCCCCACACCCCCATCCCCACCCAGATTATGCCCATGTGGGTTGTAATAGAAAGGTGGAAAATTCACTGGCGCACAAATTGCAGATGGATTGCCTACACAAGGTTGTCTGCTTTTTCTCATATGTGCCGCCTTCAATATGCTGAAGATCCTGCAGCTTAATGTGTGTGTGGCTGTAGGCAGGTTGCTTGACGTCTACCCCAAAATTAGGGAGCTTTAGATTTGTGCGACGACGCAACACTAGAACGGAATCACTCATGCGTGACCGTCCTACCTGGCGTCCTACGTTCTCTGCATGCATGGATTTGGCCAAATTGCGTTCCAGAATCTACTCGATAAGGTGACCTTAACGTTCTTGCATGTGCAGATGACTTTTAGTGATGTCATTACGTTCTACGTCCTACTGTCTTTGTGCAAATTAAAAGCTCCCTAGTATATCTGCTGAAATAAGTTTAAACTTGGGATTATGATTACCTGCAAGTTCATTGCAATTGAATAATACGATGGACAGTCCAATGACCAGTGATTGTCCTGCTTCTATGCCATTAATTCCAGCAAGAATGTTGATAGCATTCGTACAAAACACTCCAAGCATTCCCATGTAAACATAATACAGTATGCCTACCAAAAGGAAAATAACATATAAAATACTTTTGTTTTAATATCATATTTATGTAACCTGCACCTTGTTTTTCATAGTGTATTTTTAATTAAGTTTATATTCTTTTTTATGAAAGCACTGCAACCTGAATTTCATGTGAACCGTGTTGTGCACAATGACAATAAATCGATCTTGTATTTTGTATTTCTATAATTGTGTATTTTGCTCCGCTCTACGTGCTATGTTTATAGTGAATAGAGGCAATTAATATACCAGTCAATATTAAAAGCACCGATAACAAAAAGTATCACAATAACAATTTCATAAGTATGTAATAAGTTTGTTTATTTTGTCTAATAAGATTTGGAATTCATATGGTAACCATCAAATTTAACTTCATTCAATCCTAAGCCTATGGAAGAATTCAGTAAAAGGTAGAATAAAAACATACATCCATTCGGATAAACGCCTGGGGCGTCTGTTTTTGAAAAGGGTTTTTGAGAGGACAATTTTTTTGAGGGAGGCATTTATTCTTTTGGTGTAAAATTGATATGTATATTATACTCATGCCCCTTACTTTCTCTGTAAATGTGGAACTACAACAAATAATTACAGTCAAAATGCATTATTGATCCCAGGTTTGAAAAAATGTAATTCTACTGGAGTAGAACATTAATAGGAAGTTTTTACAAAAGATGCTGCTTCCGTTATATCTGTTTATAGCCATTTAGGGAGCATTTATTCAAGGAAAAAATAAACGCCTTGCGATGGAGATTTGTATTCCAAATGAGGCTCTAGAGGGGGTATATATTTGAGGTGGGTATTTATTCGAAGTGAGGGTTTTAATCGAATAAATACGGCATATTAACATTTAAGTAGGAATCAAGAGACAAATATGCATCCTTACGTAGATCAACACTTGTTCCAATGTACTGTGTAAAAGGTTTTGGTATAATCACAGTAGTTGAACCAAAATTAACCATGTAAACCATCAGAAGTGGTAGTGTCGCCATGGTAGGTAACCACAACTTGTGCCGCCATTTTAAATTTAAAACATCATCAGCAAATCCAAGAAATATCATACAGCAAATTGATAATAAAGCCACAATAAATTCAACAAACTGCAAAAAAATATAAAAGAAATGAAAACAATCGATTGAAAAGGTTTATTTATAAATGTTCAAAAGTTTGAAATATTAAGAAATTGTTTAACTCATAGTAATCATCAATTTATTAACTGCCCCTTGAGCAATTGTCTTTTTTATATTTTCATAAATCTATTAAAAATTTCATTTTACCACAGAATTATTAGGTTTCAGAAACAAAGACACATGAAACAGTACTTCCTAGATTGAAATTTGTCTTAATATTATTCAATTTCTAAGATTAAGAACCTACCTCATTATGTGGAAAGTTGTTTGTGTTATTTTCGAACCATTTTTTACCAAATGGAATTGGAATGAATGTGAACATTATGATGAGGTACATGGCTCCACATATCACTCCCAAAGCTTCAGGTCTATGAAGATAAAATGAGGAAAAAATGAGGTACATGGATGCTCACCTGCGCTCTACCCCCAATATCAGAAGTTTGCTATGATGACTTTGGAGGGACAAACGAGCTAATGCTCCTAACGTTCAAGGTAATTCAAGATAATATGGAAATTTTAATATTGACAATGATATTGTGTCGGTCTTATCTTACTTTTAACCTGTCACCATGTCATTGTAATTGTTTATGCAGTTTCCTTTATGATGATCTTCATTATGATTATTATTCTGATTTAGTCATAGCGTTTATTAATGATTGAACAGTGCAAAGTATGAACACACCTGTAATAATAATAGGCCTAGGGCTGTAGTAGTGCAACGAATAGGTTCATATGGGACCGGTCCAAATGGTTAAATTTGATCCAGATGTTTTACAGAAGTTTTTGGTTTAGTATACAAACAATAGACTTCCTAGGCCCTATCAGCTGATCTCAGCGTTCTAGAATAGGCATAAATCTACACTAGGTCATCGAAATAGGACCTAGGCTAGTAGGAATAGGTGTCTTTCACTTACACCTTTTTAGCCTCCTTGCCCTTGGAAGGAGTGGGCTTGTTGAGGTCTCGTCCCGACAGTCCTGCCTGGATGAACAATTCTCCAAAGAGTGGGATGATTCGAACTGTTACAAAAAATCCGACTACCGAAAGGGCAACATTTATCAAAAGAGGTCCACCAAGTCCATATAAACTGGTAATAATAGCTGATGAATTATCCTGCTTCATCTTGGTAAGGTTTCTAACATAAAACTGACGAAGTATAATGTGCAATCTGCTCAATCACATTGCATCACATCGCAGCCTGAGCCTCCGTACCTACCGGTTGACACGCTTCACTGATCAAAAACGATAACAAAAGACCCTTGAGGTGACCTTTGAACCTACTTTGCTGAACATTGGGAGAAAATGGGCGGATAGACGTTTTGCTACAGCAAAACACTATTCCGGTCGATTGCTCTTCGTTGAAGTAGGATTGGTTCGAGAAAATAACTTGTCTCAAAATAACACTTTGTGTGTTCTATCATATTTATTTTTCTATTTTGATATTTCTCTCCATCGGGCAAATCCTGGTAGGCCTACCAATCTGATATTATTTATTTGCCAAGAATCAATGTTCTTATTTTTTGCCCAATCAAAATTACAGTAGGCCTATTCTTATTTTGATCTTATTTCCACACTTTTCAAAGATAGAAAATTATTATTGTACATCAGTATATAGGCCTACTTAAACTTTAACTGTATGAAAGAAGGTATTGGTCACACCTACTGCACATACGGTACAGATAAGTCCAAAAGAATTTTCAACTGTATAAACTTTTTTGTTTTTAAGCATTTTCAGCCGCAGTGTTCTTATAAACTGTGTGTATATAAAATAAAACAATTAATAAAATTAACATTTTATACAGTGGCACAATGCGCATTGTGTATAAAATTAACATTTTATACACAATGCGCATTTCTCATGGTTGCATTGTTCCCGTTTCTTATGTATTTTAATGTGATTAATGTGTTTCTAATGCATATAGGCCTGTTTATCATGTCTTTTGTATTCCTTCATGCTATGCATGTTTTATGCAAATGAATCTTCCCCCTACCCCACCATGAGGATAAGAATAAAGAAGCGTTGTTTAAATGGAGAGCAGACTGGTTTCCCCGGACATCTCCCCCCCCCGTATTTCCCCACCGCTCCCCACATTTTCCCCGGACTTTACTTCTCATATTTAATTTCAATTATACATTTTAATTTATATAGGCCTACATGTAAAGTTTTGTCCAGTCTCAGTGTTCTTCTTTATTTGCTGATTTCAGGCTCAAAATGTTCTCATTTTCTTCTTATTTTTTTACAATTTTCAAGCATACACAATTATTATTCCGTGCAGCAATATATTACTGTACTAGGGTTTTACCATGAAACTTATTCCTCCATCGTATTATCACTATAAGGTGAAAACTAATTGCGCATCCTTCCACTCCACTATGTTGGAATCGAGGTTTGCCAATCAAAGATCAGGCTTCCAGTTCCATGCCTTCGTTGTGTATAGCTATGACCTCATCTTCCTCTAGGCTTCCGTTTCTTTTCCTCTTGGAGACATTTCAAACTCAACATCTTGAGGTCCACTCAATCCCTTCCTGAAATTTAACAATCAAGTGAGCAACAAATTATCTTAAAATCAAGTTATAATGATTAAAATAAAAGAGGAACATCTGTAGTACCTGTCTCTTATACACATCTAGATGTGTATAATGTATCTATTTTAATCCATGTTCAACAGCGTTATATCATAATTAATAATAATGAAAATTTAATGTGATAATAAAAAATAATTAATAACTCTAGAGGGAAAATGTAATAACCTTGTTATCCTGTATGGATAGCATTATTGAATAAGTTAAAATAGATAATAAAAAAGTATTTCAGTTTTTACTTTCAGTAATTCATTTCTTAACATATTTAGATAGACTTTGCCGCCTACATTTGTAAAAGTGTTATCAATTTCAAAAGTTAATTCAGGTAACTGGAAAGTGTGGGTAAAAAGAAGAAATCATGTAAATATTGTTGTTACTTTTGCAATCAATTTAATAGAGATAGTAAAAAAGATGATGTAAATGTTGATGTATTCCTTGTATTTAAATTCTTTTATTTAACACAT
>NW_022694363.1:612476-619867 GCF_011630105.1 Anneissia japonica | reverse complement strand
GGGGGAAATACCGGGGGGCTAAGGTCACTGGGGAAAATGTCTGGTGGTATAAATGCCGGGGAAATGACTGCAGGGAAAATGTCCAGGGGGAAACGTCCAGGGGGGCAACGAGCCTAGATCCGTTTAAATGATAACTGATGGTTTGACAAGGCTGCAGGAATTATATTAAAAACGATAATAAACTTCAACAATTATCAAAGGAGCAAGTGAAAATAAACCAGATTAAAAAGCTTTAGAAAATAATAGTTTTGAGATTCTTCTTAAATAGAAATGAATTTGCAGACTATGTTTAGCCATGGAGGAAATATATTTAACAGAAATGGGTAAATGGTTCCAGAGAAGTGGGAACTGAAACAGAAAATGAACGTTGACACTATGTTTTAAATTTATTTTTAAATAAACAGGTGCGGATCCAGACGTGCCATGAGGGCCCGTGCCCCTCCGTCAGTCAAGCCGAAAAATAAAAAAGAGGGTGACAAGTTTGAGTTCAAGAGAGGAAGAGCTAAAAAAGGGTGTGCACTCATGAGTTCAGTCGCGATACAGCAGTGGGCGAAAGGAGAGCTCGATTATTTACCACTTATTGTTGGGGCTGAGGTGAGCGTGGCGGCGTAAACTTTATATTGTGCCCCCCACCCCCCCCCCCCGTCAGAAAATCTCTGGATCCGCCCCTGATAAAGGGACTTAACTTGTATAAGGTGTTTATCAGTGAACGAAGTGCACTGGAGGGAACATAGGGTGTATAAAAGAAGCCATTTACAAGGCAATTACTCTTATATGTCGGAAAGATAGTTCGATTTTCCCTTCAAATCATTCAGATCCCCCATGTGTTGCTCAACGTTCATACAACGCAAAAGCAACAACATATTGAGTTCATACTAGTCAGTACTTAAAAGAATAAGACATGCCTCACATATAATTAAAAAGTAACACAACTTTTTATTCATTTTCTGTTATAATTTAAAGTAGGCCGATACAAAATAATCAAGAAAAAATTGGTAGTAATACAGCAACAAAGCAATCAATCAAAGCTGCTTTGCAAATTAGTTAAAAATACGTGATAAATTTGAATGAAATTTTCCATACAAAATCCACTAACGTTACCAGTATGCTAATGGTAGGACTAGAAATAGGTATAGGCCTGTAATTAACCTAAGAAAAATTTACATCAGAAAACTGCAAGGTTGGCTGAGAAAGACCAAACCGCACTACGGTAAAAAATGATTCATAATACCAATAAAATGTTCCATCGAAGACCTATTTGCTTACGAGACATTATAAAAAAAGACTAATTACAGAGAAACAACGAAATTAAAAACAATATGTTTAAATAAACGTGAGGTTTAATTTCTATCTGTATTTATTAACTAATACTACATCTAGAATGTTTGCCTTCATGGGTTATTTTCTTAACAGTATACAACCTATTAACCTAACACAAAGATAAAGTTTAAAAACATTTCAGATCGTTGCCATGGTGTATGCAATATAAGGTGAAAACTAATTGCGCATCCTTCCACTCCACTATGTTGGAATCGAGGTTTGCCAATCAAAGATCAGGCTTCCAGTCCCATGCCATCGTTGTGTATAGCTATGACCTCATCTTCCTCTAGGCTTCCGTTTCTTTTCCTCTTGGAGACATTTCAAACTCAACATCTTGAGGTCCACTCAATCCCTTCCTGAAATTTAACAATCAAGTGAGCAACAAATTATCTTAAAATCAAGTTATAATGATTAAAATAAAAGAGGAATATCTGTAGTACGACGCCGGGCACTCACTGCGCGGCGCACGACCGTATAAAAAACGCAACGCGACGACGTGTGCGCAAACGGCTCGTTTTTATTGACGATCTACCGATAGACTGCTACCAACTAGAATACAAGATAGAGCACTCGTCGCCCTTCTTTTTTAACGTCCTCCAATGCCGTACGTCGCCATAGCGCATCGCGGTGTACAATTTTTTAATTGAGAATTGACAATTAAATACGAGACGACTTGGTAAAGAAGGTTTGGTAGACGTTTTTTAGATCCAGCCGTACGGGGCGCCCCATTGTTTGTATTCCCACCATGCATTTCGGTGGAACACTTTTTCTGTGAAGAACTCTATATTGTGTTTCTAGTATCTTTGCTGCTACGTCCGACAATAAGTAGACGGCGTCGCATCGCCTTTGCTCACAGGGAGCGTAGTTGGAATTCGTCGTGCGACGGTCGTACGACGCAGTGAGTGGTGCCGGCTATAAAGTCTGCAGACTGGAGGTGAATGGGATTCAGTTTCTGCTTAGAATACATTAGAATTGAGGACTCGGACTACAATCAAGGGATTACAGTTTGTGGCAGGTGAAAAAAATTCAGATAGCTGGGAATGACGTTTTTGTATGACTATCTATACAATACGGTATCCTACACCTAATTCATGGTCTACTTAGCATGATCAAGTTGTGTTGAATACTTGCATTCCATAATCATTATAGTGATCATCCCGCTCCTTGTCATCATCATCTCGTAGACGGCAAACTACTAGAATTATGACAACCACAATAATCAAGATGCCACCAAGACTTTTGGTTATGATTCATGGAGGGCATTTTATATTGAATTCTTCTCCTAAACTTTTGTAATAAATAAATAAAATAACATCATAATGAATCAAACATTTTTACCGCGCCAATTCAAAAATTATCAAAGGCGCCTGGTGGAAATAAACCAAACTAAAAAGTTTTGAAAAAAGAAAGTTTTGAGATTCTTTTCAAGTTTAACACATGATGTAAATACCAACATACTGCTATGCAACATGATTCAATATGATGTATCAATGAATCGGTGGATTGCCATAGCAATCTCATACATGTATCAATTACCATAGTAACAAAATAATAATGACAACAACAGCAACACTAACAACAATAATATCCTACCGCTAATGTAAAGAACTGCTGTCTTCTTCTTCAGTTGACTTTGGCCGGGTTTTTGCCCATACTGGTCACTTATATGAATATCACTGATTACTTCTTCAATAAGGGAATTAGTTTAAAAACAAAAACAAAAAAAAAACAAAAACAAAAAAAACATGCGATCTTACCATAGCAACCTGTGTATGCCTTGCCGGTCCATTCTTCATTTTCTATATCACAAACTCTTTTTGAGGAGCCATACAACTCAAAACCTTCATCGCAATTGATTTCAGCTTCTAAAACATCATCTTCTCCCTTGATGTCAATGCTTCCATGTTCAACTGGATCCAAACCTCCACATATCGGACTTGCTATAAAACAAGAAAAAATTACAATTCAATATTGCAAAACAAAAACATACATAAATGACAAATTTAACACATTGTCATTGATAAATCAACACTGAATTAAATACAATACAGTACCGTAAATGCTCGAATAGCGCTGCGGCGCTTATACCATATTTGGAGTCTCCGGTGCGGAGCTTTTTCGAGAGCGGCGCTTATTTTAAAAAAAAAATATTGGCGTGGTGCTTTCCATGCCCGTTCCCATGTTATCTATATCACGTATACCGCATCTCAGTAGGCCTATCTGATTCATATGTCCTACGTCCTAACTAAATGTTTATAAAGTAATGCTTGTGTCTTCATTGTGTTATTTATTCATTTTAACACCGTATACCTTTTATTTAAAACCCTCAAAGTTTCTCAAAGCGTTTCATTACACAAAGGGCAATACTCTCGATTAAGCGCCACAGCGCTTATTCGAGAGCGGCGCTTAGCGAAAAAAAAAACACGTTTGGTGCGGTACGGTACTTATAAAGTAAGGTAAACTAATAGAGAAGCTTACGAATGCAATCATTCTGGAGGTCATCACCGGTCCATTCGCCTGACCCTTCACAAACACGGTATTGTGTTCCAACTAACACAAAATCGTCATCACATTCAAATTCAATTTCTGATCCAACAAGGTAATTCCGCTCACGGAAGAAAGTTTTTGTTCCATTAATTGGAGTCGGAATGTACTCACAAACCACAACTACAAGACAGGAAGAAAAATCATATTCTGATGAGTGTGGGGAAGAACTATAATTAATTATTTTTAACACTGAAAAAATAGGATTTGTATGCAGGCGATAGTTGTGAGGGGAGAACCGGAATGTGGGTACTTATTTTGTGTGTAATTCATAAGTTTCAGTGTCAAGTTGAGGCATTTCAAAGAGGGGGTAGCAGGGGGAGAGTAGAACAAGTTTTCTACCCTGAAATTGATTACTTACGATCCACAGAAGCATTTTGGTTTTGCATGTAGTGATCATAGCCTTCCTTGGTAGCCTTTCCAAGCCAGACATTCTCTGTCATGCGTACATCATATTCACAGTATACATTACCATCACAAACCTTTCAGAGAAAAGATTAAAAGCAAACTTTACAAAAACATTTCTACCAATGATAACGTCTGGGGACTTAACGTAATGTTATTTAGAGTGAAGATGTAGCTTAGTGGTTCAGATGTTTCCACTCACAGGCTCCTCCTTTGTTCAAGTTAATCCTGTGACAGGATTTTCTCCAAAGCAAAACAACGTCACTCCCAAGGCTTCAAAAGAGACTTTAAGCCGGTTTTCCACTAGGCGAATTTATTCGCGTGAATGGAAAGCGTCGGTTCGCATCCTGAGCTCTTATTGTTTGCGCATTTTTTTGCTTCGCAAAAAGTAGAAACAGTTCGACCTACCGACTTCGCTGAGGCGAGAACTCCGATAGAAACGTGAATGCGCGCGCGCATGAGCCAACGCTTTCGATTCGCATGAATACATTCGGCTAGTGGAAATCCGGATTTATTATTAAGTTGTTGATTTGATAAAGGGAGTATTGTCTCCCTACCCTCTGACTAAGAAGTACCAATGTGAATAAAGTACCTGTTCCATTCCCTCTTTGACCTCACTTGGCAACGTGTTGGGTGGAGTAAATGCAGGTATAAAACCATTATCCTGGTAGTACTCGTGATTAGTACCTGCTTCATAATAGAATAGCTTCTCAGCGGTATCTTGAATTTCCCCTAAAAATAAATTCGAATTGAATTAAAAAAACAAACACATAATTGAAATTGTTAGGAATTCTTAGTTTTGATATAAAGGTATCTCTAAATAGATGAATTGATTAATTGAGGATAGTGTATAAGATACATAATTTATTTTATGTTTTATTATATTGTTCTTGCAGTACAAACACTGAATTGTAACAATATTGACAATAAAGTTTTATTTTTAAAAAAAATAGAAAAACATACACAAAGAGTATAATTGATTTTTATGGACACACATTAATAGAAAATTAAATTCCCAAATGTATAAAATAAAAAAAATGATGAGCTTTGTTTTCTAAATGTATAGTAATGTAATTAACAAGTACTATGTAATGAAATTAACAATGTTTGTAACTTACAACTTTTAGCAAATTCATAAATACGTTGTGGTGTATCGTCGGGGCTGATCACTGACCCTCCATTGTCCGTCAGGTCATCGGTAGGATCGTCATTCCATGTTCCCATCAGACCTTCAACGCGATTCTGAAATCAATTTTAAAACTAGTCTTTTAAACCAAGAGCCAGTCGTGAATCTAGTTGTCATGGCATCTAGAAATGGGGGCATCAAGGAGAAAAAATCCAGAGGCGATTTATCCACATAGAGGACAAGCACACACAAGTAGGAGAATCCACAGGAATGATACTGGCACAAGGCTAGTTACCAATCAATCAATTAGTTTACCGACGCGATTCTATGGAATGCAACTCACGACGCTCGCGCAACGGATCATTTTAACGACGATTTGGTTAAACCATAGATAAAATAGTTCTATTTTCTCTATGGTTAAACTGCCACCGAAACCGCTCGTCGCGTCGTCTGCGCTTACAGGTAGCGGAGTTGGATTCGTCGGCCGACGGGTGTACGACGCAGTGAGTACCCGGCTTTATACACCCATCTAATGTATTATCGTACACAGTACAAAAATCGTCAGTAGGGCAAAACATTTTCGTAATAATAATATACAGATTTACTTGCCTTGTAATTGTCTGGTATAAAGACATGGCAAACGAGCATATCAGACGTGCCATTGACGACAACGCCGATGAGGGAGTCTTCAAAAGTCACAGTCACTCGGGTGATGTTCCCATTCTCATATGTATACGGAAAGTTCAAGTAAACACCTATTCGCAATTTTAACAAAACATTTAATGTTATTTGTTCACTCTCCAGAATTCATCTAAACTGACTGCACTTGTAAACAAAATTTATTCTAGAATATATTCTTAAAAATACTGTATAATGTTTAATCTAGAAATACCATACCGTAGAAATGCAAGGAGGTTTGTCGTTTTAAATCAAGAACTTCACCATTAATAAGTACCTCCAGTATGGTTCTTTCACTGCGCTGGATGTGGATCGTGTCACTGTCTTCCTCTTTCATAGCCACTGCTGTTACCACTGTTGCTTGTACCTGTTCTCCTGTTAAAACACAAAGAAATTCACTATGTCTGTCCAAAAAAGGTTTGTTTGCAAAAACAGTTTATTGACTTTTAACAACACAAACTACTTGACAATCTTTTTGTTCTCATTACATTCTATTTCAAATACATTACCAAATGTTTGCAGAAATTCTTCTGTTTCAATTAGCCAAACAGCCTGAAGTACAAAGACTATTTATTTAGGTGCCATTAGGAACCAAAATTACCTATATAAAACTATACAATATGTATCAGTCAGAAGAGCTTGTACCTCTAGTATTAGTAGCCTGTTCTGTACGGGCTTGAATTGTGAAAGAAGTTGCAACATCAGATGTGGTCTTCATCAAAGTATATTCTCCTTTTCCGTTAAATGTATACCCAACACCGTCAAAGGTCATAATGTGTGGGTCACCAAATATAGCAGCTATATAAAGTTAAACAAAAGTGTATTACATGTATTTATTTATAACATAGCCATACATAAACATAAGACAGAAGTAGTGAGGCACAAGAAATTTGCCGACAGGTGGTCCAACAAAGGTCAAAACCAATGGGCACCCTATTATAACCTCGGTCAGAGTCCCGGAATAAAATCTCTGGTGGGTTCAAGATTGTCAAAACTTGTGTGTTTAGACCATTAGCCTAGAGATTGGCAGTTTTTGTGTAGTCTGACAACTTCGTCGTGGGGTCGTACGACGGTAGTCCACGCTTGTCCAACGGGGAAATATTCCCCCAACCCCGCCCCCATTGGAAGACAGAAAACTCCTCTCCAACATATCCGCACCTAATATTTGCTTCATCACCACCACTATTACAACATTGGCAATAAAACTAGCAAAATACTAGAGTCAGGGGCGGAGCCGGCCCGGCCCCGGCCCCCCCTTTTGGCAGGGAAAAAAAGAAAAAAAAGAGAGAAAAAGAAAAAAATGATAGCCCAGAATACC
>NW_022694363.1:610534-612445 GCF_011630105.1 Anneissia japonica | reverse complement strand
GCTCCGCCCCCCCCCCCCCTTTTGGACATTTCTGGATCCGCCCCTGAGAGTTATGATTAAGTTTATTGTGATAATAGAAATACAGCAGTAGACAGAAGATCAGATATATCCCCCACCCTTATTCAAGAATAGGTAGGTGAAGGGGGAGTTCTCGGACTGACCTGACCTTGGAACTTCATACTCCTTGCAATCAGGGGTTTCTCGCAAACGTTGATAGTACTCGCATCGATTTCCCCAAACGCAGCAGAAGAAGTACGGTAATCCATCGTAAATCCAATGAGACAACAAGGGCACACTATACTTAGCATTGTACGGCACGATCCCTTCCTTCGTGTATTTTCGGGAGAAACTAGCCTCCTCACTATCTCCTGAATACACCAAGTTTTCAAACTCATCATAGCAACAAACACTGTCAGATCCACGGGGGCTAAATTGCGTGGGGTTTAAAAAGAATATTATGAAGCTTCTGTGTGACTACCCATTATTAATTTCAAATTAATTGATAATAAAATTTCCTTACTACTGTACGACGTATACATTACTAATATTCAGACAATGAATATTCAACGTAGAGCACTGAATATTCAATTATATAGAAAGAAGACAAATTGCTTGGGTATCCATAATATAATCTTTTATTAAATAATGAAAATTTACAGAAAATTTCAGTCAATTCTGAGCAAGTACACCACATTTAACAACGGTTAATTTAAAATAAACTATGAATGAGCTTTGTCAATATACTCAATTAAAAAAATAACAACACATTCTCTAAAGTCCTATACTTAGGCTTTCATAGCATACAAATGGAACGAACAAAACAATGTACTGAATAGGTATTGTTACAAAAAAAAAGTTTTAAAGAAACTAATAAAAATGACGTAGGCCTACCTTGGAACAATGTTCTCGACACAATGGACAATAGTTGACCTCTGGTAACAATAGAATTCGTCACTCTCCAAGTTGCATTCAAGTGTAGGCTTAAAGCGTCCTCTATCGGCCAGAGCCTGACTTAAGTTACATGGGCATGGTTCAAGTTCAAGAACGTACTCATCTTCGTTAACTTCTCTTTCATACCACTCTTCACAACGCATAGTGGCCCACAGTTCCTGGTCATTCTGATACCAATCATACAACATATATCCCAAAGGATGTATGTCGCTCCATAATGCAAAATCATCTCTGCAATGAAACACACATCAAATCAATACTGAAATTACCTCATTAAAAAACTTCAAACGGATTACAGTATTATAATCGAGAATAATTTTAAGAGAATCATTACAATTGAGAATGCAAAGTTAAGTAGAGTACATTAAACAAATGTTGAAATACGTAGGCCTATATATTATTATAAGTATACTGTACAACTAAATTGGAATGCTAAACGATCCAGGCAAAATATTTGATAGAATATAACTTTCCAGTTAAAACTTGAAATCAACCAAACAATATATAGGCCTACTGCTAGATCCTTAATATACCGTAAAACCTCAAAGAGTAGCCTTGGGCTGCTTCTTCTTCTCTCTCTTGTTCATTTTGTTTCCTTTAAATTCATGTACAGTGTATATGTACTGTACTATCTCGAAAAGAAGTATAATCTAGAAAAGAAGCCCATGAATGGTCCTCTTTTCGAGGGGAGCTTCAATTCGAGATGACCTTCTTGTAGCGATTAAGCCCATTGGGTTTTTTTTTCGAGGTTTTACGGTATTGCACATATTCAATTTTTACTTTTTCCATCTTCTGGTAACACGTAGGGCACCAACTGCATTGTGCTCTAGAATTTCCCATGTCGGTCTTGGTATCCAGGTGAAGTGTCCAGTATTTGGTGCATCGTAAGTAATTTCTTCTGCCCATTCCCACTTGGGTATGCCATCCTCCTCCGAATATGCCATGAGGTCCACTCTAACC
>NW_022694363.1:608152-609823 GCF_011630105.1 Anneissia japonica | reverse complement strand
TATATAAGACGGTAAAGACAAATTAGAAGTGTGAAAGTTGCCGCTCTACACACACGGATTTGAATACGAGACCTTCTGCCTTACCCAACTAGACCACTTATGCTACATTGGAATTGCAATACAATTGTTTTAATGGGGGAGGGTTCATTCGAAAGTGGGATAGGGGTGTTATTTACATCAATCAATACATATCGATAGGCCTAATATGAATACAACAAAACATGTAATTATATCAAACAAATAACATCATTCTAGCAATATTAACATCAAAACTTACCTATATCAAACTTTCCAACATAGTCAAAACTGGCCCTGTCATTAAAAGACACGGCAATATCAATGCGACCTGTCTGAAAGAAGGAGGGGACGATACACCACGCTTTGTTTTTAGTTAGGTAGGTGCAATTAGAAAACCCAATTGGGTCATCTTCAAGACCATATCGAACCCAAATATCGTCGTCACTATCGAAGCAGGGACCGGTAACAAACAAGTCATCATGCCCCATCATGGAAGTGTAGGTTGGGTAAGTTCTTACAGTTCCTGGCAACAACAAAAAAATTAATAATACAAAATGAAGGAAAATTAACCATCACCATCATCATCGTCGTCGTCATCATCATCATCATCGTCTCGTCGACGTTGTCTTCATCACCTTTATCATGTAGGGCCTACCACCAGCTAGCCGTCTTATCAGTACTAACAGTAACGTGGATGTAAATGGTGTCTGCAAAGTTTGTTATTTACCTGACAACTTGCACCCTCCCTCTTGTACCTCTGACTCGCTGATGTGGAAGACCCAGAGGCCGGGCTCGTCCACATTACTTTCACTCACCAGCAGAGGAATATTACTTGTTCTAGAGTAAGGGAGCGCAAAATTTCTTTCACCGTCGCCATAGTTGAACCCAGCCTTAGTTATGGAAAGGGAAAGAGAATATCATTTAAATTACAATGTTCAATGTTAATAGTGATTATTATGATTTATTTATGATGACAATATATGAAGTGGATATATGTTGGTGATAATCGATTTAAAACGAAAGAAGGGTAAACACTAGCACCAAGTAAAATGTCCGTAGACATGATATTAGATATTTATTAAGGAAAACTTTTCTTGCATTGCTTTAACTCATTTTTTTTTAAATTTATCTTTTTTGATTTCTTCATTTCTTGATCCATGATCGCTGGCACCTTCCGGGGCAGTACACTGTCGGAGATGTCCTGGTGTCTGCGGGCGCACGGTATTATTACTGTGACGTGATGATTCCTGAGGCATTTCCCCTTCCGGGAGGTGCCGGCTAATGTGGGCGATCCCCGGAAATTTAAAAATTAAAATGTTGATGTGTTTCCTTGTATTCTGTGTGTGTATGTTTTGTATGTTTGGTATTCAAACTGACAAGCCACCGCTTCTTTTGATGCCTATGTGAACAATTTGTAACATGTAATTTGTTGTGGAATTTTTCTGAATAAATCATCACTAGACAATTTACAGGAAGGCGTTACTGCGCGCGCTACCTTATAAGGGAAGAGTAGGTGAAGTATAACCTAGACATCAATTTTATGTTAATGTACTTTATTCAAGCACTTACTTTTTTGGGTTATTCCCGAATTGGAACCACCATCTGCGTAAATACATCGCTTTACCGTTGTTTATGGTCAACCAAAAATGTATC
>NW_022694363.1:537368-606091 GCF_011630105.1 Anneissia japonica | reverse complement strand
CAATTAATGTTATGTGTGTGTTATGGAGGACCGCCCCCGGGTGTATGTATTCGAAGAGATTGTTTCTAATCATGAACTCATTAGACCTTAACTCATCAAACACTTTTTTGTAACTTACCAACACAAGAAACTGCGACAAACAGGCAAAATAAAGAGACAACCCGTAACAATAGCCGTGGCTCCATATTGTAACAAGTAAAACACAGATCGTAAAATGGTAGACAAACTGTATTCCCGCCTAGTACGAGATGCAAAACGCCTGTGATAAGAGAAGGACTTTGCTCTCAAACTACTCAAAACAATCGAATACCAATTTACCATGTCAATAAAGGTTCGCGTTACTCACTGAGGTTTTTAATTTCGTATTACAATACTCAATGAAAAGTTGTTTTTTGTTTTATTTTTAAATATATACAGTATTATAAAAGTTGCTTTGGAAAATAACTGAATTCTAAATTAGCATCACACCTTTTCACAAAATTAATTATCAGCAGTCGTCTGTCAAGTTTCGTTTTGCTACTGGTTGTGTTATTTACCGCCCGGAGTAATGACTAATTTTAAACAGGTCTGGACCTATCTAACTAAAAACCACCTCCAAATTAAGACAATTTTCAACATTTAAAAAAAAAAAATAATTATATAGAATATTTAATATAATATGTTCAATTCTAAAATTAAAGGATCATTGAATATCCTTAATCAACTCAACTATCTTATACCCCTGTGTGAATGGAATTGCCTACACGATCAGATTATTAATAACCAAAAAATGTTTACATACACCTGTTAAATATACCAATCCACGGAGTTAAACTTTAATCCCAATCCAAAAACGAGTGTATGCAGAGTTTGATAGTGTGAAGCGCAAACACACCTTGATGCAGAGGACAAGGAAATACCAGTGAGCTTTCGATTGTACGAAGCGGTAGAATCTAGAAAGTAATGACGTCACAAATACGTCTCTAGGCGCGAAAACGTTTTAAGTTCTCCTCGTCGTGTGGATTCTAGGACAGAATTTGGCCAAATCTGCGTTGTGCAGAGAACGTGAGACGGTGCACCCAAGAGTAGCGTCTTCTAGCATTCAGACGAGATGAATTTGGCAGATCCAGTAACAATATGCCATAATATTTTCGAAGGAGATTATATTGTCAATAATTCTATACTTCTATATGCGACTTATTAATTTAGATACGCGATTGCGTTTCTAATTAATGATTTTCAAGACCCAGCTTATCATACACCACTCATAGTTCTTGAATAAAGCGTCGCTCAGACAACCACACCTCTGTGAGGGCGAAGTTCCTATGCGGGCATTCGTATTTAAGCCAAAATAACAACAACAACAACAACAACAACAACAACAACAACAATAATAATTAATAATAATAATAATAATAATAATTATTATTATTATTATTATTATTTTATTATTAATCCTGGCATCAAGTTTTCTTGTTCTGATTGTTTAGTGCCAATGATAAAAAAGGTGTAGTAGCTGTGGCGGCGGTAGAATATATTTTCTGGGGGGGGGGGCGAGCTGTCCGACAGGGGGACTAGAGCTCGTGGGCCGGAGCTTGTGGAAGATTTTGTGAAGGTGTTCCCCTTCAAAATGAGATTATCCTGTCAAGTATCAAGTTTGTTTTTATCAAACCACAACACAATTCTATGCTGTCTGAAGAACGTTATCCAAACCACAGTATCAGTTATAAAATTGAAGCTTTTTGGAGTGTAATGTTTTCTGTCCATACTACCCAGGAAAGTCCCTAGAGTCCAATCCATCACATTAAGACAGTTAGTTGGAAAACAAAGGTAAACATTCCATAAATGTTTTCCTCTTATATAGTTTTCTTGTCTTTTCAAGGGTAGGGGGTATTGTCTTTCATTAGGTATGGCTTTAACATTTGTCAAAATAGAAATTATTCAATAGGGCACGACGCCATATCAAGTTTTGCTTGGGTACGGACGTTCATAACGAACAGATATCTGGAAAGTCACTTTTGCCTGTTTACAAAAAACAGCGTAACATACATGTCACATACATACATAAACACAAAGGGTATCCTAAAGGTTCCTTTGCTTGAAAGCATAGAAACTAAAAACAAATTGCTCGTTTGTGTTGAGCTTGTTTTCCACTAGGCGAATTTATTCGCGTGAATCTCGAAGGCGTCGGTTCAGTTCCTGACCTCCGATTGGTTGCGCACTTTTTTCCGCTTTGCAAAAAGTAGAAACTGTTCGAACTACCGATTTCGCTGATGCGAAAACTCCGATAGAAATGTGAATGCGAGTAAACAGACGCTTTTGACTCGCGCGAATAAATTTGCAAGTGTAAAACAGGCTTAAGGCACTATACAGTACACCCACATCACTGCCTTGCCTCCCCACCCAGCTAGGCCAAGGGAACCTAAGCCTAGGCGATCCCCGCCCACTCACAAGAACCTGTGCACTCATGTTCATCAGCACATCATGATTTGATCTTAGTATTAATCCATGATTTGATGTTGCTAAGAGAAATTGATGAAAAAGTAAAATCAGATTCTTTTCTGATGCTGTTCCTAATGTCATGGTGTTTGGAGTGACAGTAGTTTGAGATGATGACGTTACTTGATATTTTGTAGTAATTGAGACATACATATTGGTGAAAAAAAACACCAACAAAATAAAGAGACTGGATGACAACATACTATTTTTGTTATCTATAATGAAGAACATTGTCTAATTGGCATATCAACATCTGTACAATAAAAGCTAAATACAGAACATCTGTACATAAAGGCTAATAGAGCATTGCTACAAGACTCTTTATAAGAGCATTTCATTAAAGTTTTGGATAGAGGTTGTACATCAGACAAACTCTACTACTCTCACAATAGCCTACATAGGCTCTCCATACATACTCTACCACTCTCATCATTGCCTTATTTAAAAACTATTACAGCAGTATTTTTTTCCCTCATAAACATGACCAATGCCTGTAAATATAATAAATAACATTGAGTTACATATGTGGCAAAAGTCAGCATTGTTAACATGTCCAAAACTTGCTCTCTATCTATTATCTCTATAGCTTTCACATGGCAAACTCTGCAAGTAATAAATGCATTGCTTCAAAATAAAACCCATTGAGCTTTCCTACATACAGTTGCTCATTTTATGATCAAATTATGCAACAAACTTAATCATAACACAGGCTAATCAAATCCAACTTTAGGTCTATGCCAAAGCACCACCCTGCATCAATTACACTCACAGAAATTACAGCTTTACATAATTCAAAGCAATCTGCAGAAACTAATTTGGGGGGGGGGGGATAACAAACGTTGAGTGACAAGGGGCATATATCAATCAAAATCTGTTAGAATACTGTAATCAGTAATACATCATTAATAAGTCATAAATAAACAATGTTACTTCCAACTCTTAACATGTTTCCTACAGTTCTTCACAGTCATGTGTTGTAATGTTATTTGTATTTATATTGACCATCATCAAAGGAGAACATGCAAGCCCAAACCCATTTCCAGTATTTAACAGATTTACATGAAAAGAACCATATAAAGAGGAATTAGCTTGTAGAGAAAACACACAATAACTAATTCTGCTACTCATAATCAAACGTTTATAACACAATAACGTGATACAAAGCACGGCGTTGCATAATTGTCATCAATGATGTCATATGTGACATCAATGATATCATAATTGTCATCAATGATGTATAAAATTGTCATCAATGATGTCTTAAATGTCACCACTGAATTTAGCACTATCATCAATGTCATAATTATTGTTATCAATGATGTCTTAGCTGTCATCAATGATGTATAAAATTGTCATCAAGTCAATGATGTCCTAATTTTCACCACTGATTTCACATGGTCATTAATGATGTCATAATTGTAATCAATGATAATTTCAAGAGCTTACATTCCTGACACTGAAACAGAGAACTGACCAAAATTGTTAAAACAAAACAAAGTGTTAACTAATTAATTAGGGTTTAATTTTAAAACAGCAATATATGTGAAGATTGCACAACTTGCTGACTTATCGTCCAAATGCACTGCCATAAAATCATCAGTTGATCGCAGTACATCATTTAAAATACAAAAATGGCCTTAACTGCAAAACTCTGTACTGCCTAAATAAAATCGGGTTTATTTTTTAAAATAGAAAAGTCACAAAATCTTACACTATAAATATGAGCACCTGAGACCTAGCTTATGGTTTCAATGAACATAGATCAGCATCAAATTCAATAATATGCAATTTTAAATTCTTAGGATTTAATTTGTTGAAATTATTTAGCATTAAAAATTGTCAGTAAAACTGTGTTTTGAGGTGGAATGTAGGGATTGTAACATGCCACACTTAACAATTACAATACATTACAATTGCTTTTATATTGGCAAAACCAAAAATACATGCATTCTGAGTTACCATAAAAAAACAAAAGAAAATCAGAATTAAAAATTGTCTACAGTTTACCATGGTAATGACCTCTTTGTAGGTGTTGATTCTGAAGAGTAAGCATTGCCTGTGTTTGTCTGACACTCTTCGTAATTATCTGGGTTTTTAGAACCAACACAATTACTACTAACAAGGTTACTTTAAATCAGACAACATAAACTTTAAAGTAGAATTAGGAATACAACATTAACCAAGTACAGAAGGCAAAAAATACTGGTGATATTTTTAAGACCGGGCACTCACTGATTGTCGGTAGCAGTCTAAATGCATCGTCATTAAAAAATATCCGTTGCACGCGCGCTGTGGTGTTGCATTCTATAGGAAATCAACTCGCCTAATGACTGTTTGAGTCATGCTTTTGAGTACTTTACTGGGTGTGGTGACTTGGTCAAATAAAACAATGATGTTCACAGATTAATCTGTCCATTAAAATAACCCATCAAAATATTGTAATCACAATATCAAAAAAGAAATAATGATAGAATGCAACGACATAAAACCTTGTACACCTTGTTGATGAATGATACATGTGCATATATAACAAATAAAGGAAATGGAATAATGGAAGTGCTTTGACATATAACTTGTTTTATACTGAATCAAGTTAATCAAAATATTCAAATGTTATACTATCTTTCCAATTATAGTATTTAGTGTTAGTGTATAAATTGCTGGGCTGTGTCAATTAAATGGGTTGCATGTAATTACTGTTAATGGCAGGGCTGTACCAGTCTGATGACGATATAGCAAACAAAGCACTGTAAATTGTAGTACTATAAGGTTTTCTTCACTAAAGAGAACTGTGATCGAAAGCCAGTGTCATGTCGAATAATACTAGTACCACAATTTCCAGTATTTCATTTAATATTATTACCAGTTACTGTATGACCAACAACAAGTAGGTAAATGACAGAAAAAGTGTTCAAATAATTACTTGAAACCTTGTACAACATAGAGGGCAGTGCTCAAATATGAATTGAAACCTTCTACAAACTAGAGGGCAGCATTTATGGATGCCAACACCACCATTTTCACATGGTTTTGAAGCAGTGGAAGAGCTGGCAGGAAAGAGTTCTCTAAATTGATGACCATTTTCTGATCAATGACAACAATTTAAATGTTGAATCAAGATGCGAAAGCAATTTGGAGGATTCTTTACTGGCCTCTAACAGAATGGTCACTTCAAAGACTATATATATATAACAAAATTAGGTGGAGAGAACTGCACTTGAGTATTATACCAGCAATTCTACTGTTAAATGAATCACTCTTTTAAGATCAATTTTGAGTACAAGTGATGCTGAAGACCCATTCAGTAAGCACAATACTATTTATACCAACAACTGTTTTACAGTTTATTTCAACTGATTCTTCCCTATGGAAATGTGTGCAAGATGACAAATGGCAAAGGGTGGATCACAGCAGTGGACCAAGGGAAGGGATTAAAAAAGGTTAACATTTGGAAGGGGGGGGGGGGGTTTCACCTGAGATGCGGTGGATTGACCAAACCAGTGCAACATTATTGCATAAGTCGTTTTGACTTTATACAATTTGACTTACAAGTTGCACCCACAATAACATATTTGCACTGAGGTTATCTAAGAAATGACTCGAGGCAATTTCAATTTTTAAATTGGGTAGTAGTCTGTGATTGGTCAGCTTACACCCAAAATACTTTATCTTCAGATTAAAACAAAATTATGGTTAATTTTAACCAAATCTGACCAATAATAACCAACATGAACAAGGTCATGTGATATCCATTGACCAGCGCTAAATATACCAATAAAGCCAGTGTTGTTGGTACTCCCCAACTAAATCAGAGTTAAAATTCACTGGCCAATCGGAGCAGAGCCAGATAACGTGTCTACATTTACTGACCAATCAGAGCAGATGCAGGTCATGGCTTGCCATTCACTGACCAATCAGAGCATAGCAAGGTCATAGGTCAGCATTCACTGACTAATCAGAGAAAATGAGATGACGTATTACTTGTGGATTTTATGGACATGTAGTTATCACATTCTCAACACCTATTTATATTCCTATACACATTGTTTATTACCACCACCATCTTCATTACCATCTGTTTTTATAAAACATTTAACACGCCAATAAGTTGCCATGGATTAAGATAGATATGATGATGTTTGGCATGTAGTGGAAGTCAAGAGCGACGAATAGGTTAGCTTCATCTTGCTGCTCATCAGGAATTTCTCACCCCTTAAAGGCACAAAGCCACCTCACACCTCATGAGGGCGCTGCTCATATATATTCGGCTGTTGAGCAAGTTTAAGTAGCAATGAAGATGAGTTGCTTGTGGCATCCTGTGACAATATGACAATCATTGCGCCTCAATTATTAAAATGTGTTGCCACTTGTCATCCAGTCAATACTTGCTTACTTATGTACTTGCAACATGTTACTACACATCAACAACAAACCAACCCTGCAACTCATCTGGGCTCATGTCGTGCGACTGCCACAATCATTTAACCAAGCTAGTTTATGTAACGATCAATGACTAGCGACAGGGCTTTGTTGTACACATACTCCCATCATAGGAGAGTCTTCTTTCTGTCTCTGTTGAGATTGTGACACAGAAGTACCGCCACTTAAAGCATACGGATACGCACCAGTAGTTACTGATCCTGCATAATTCAAAGAGTGTGTATGATTGTGCTTGTTTGTACCTATATGTGGCGAACTTGCACTTTGATAGCTATTTAAACTGATGCTCATTGCTGCTGTTTGAGAACACTGTGTCTGAGAGGATAAACCATGTGATCCCACAGTCCTACTTTGTGAGCACATGTTGTAAACGTCTCTAGATGGAGCAGCTGGTGATGGGTAGGCATGGTTTTTGCGTGAGGTGTAAGCAACATGTGAAACAGGTTTAGCTATATCTCCTATTCCACTCCATACATTGTGGGAATTCATTGGATGCCCTTCAAAATCCATTGTTGAGTTCTGTGAACTTTGGCCACCAGGATTACTTGGCCCATACTGGTTGGATGGATCAGACCTTGCACGACCTCCTGACCCAGAGCCCCCTAAATATAACAAAAAGAAATATATACATTTAGTATGACAGTGCTTTAATTCGATTTAAATG
Source organism: Anneissia japonica (assembly GCF_011630105.1). Classification (NCBI taxonomy): domain Eukaryota; kingdom Metazoa; phylum Echinodermata; class Crinoidea; order Comatulida; family Comatulidae; genus Anneissia; species Anneissia japonica. The sequence continues at coordinate 598,509 of NW_022694363.1, read as the reverse complement.
GAGATCAGAACTATACGCACATTATATAACACCTTGTTAATACACTATTAACACAAACATGAATAACAAATGAAGGGAGATGGTAAATGAAGGGTGTCATGGTAAATAAAGGGGAAAATGGCAAATACAGATGATAAATGAACAAAATGGCAAATGAAGGAAGTGCCAAATTATGGGGATCACAAATACAGGATGAAAATGGGAGTGAAAAAAATCAGGGTAAATGAAGGGATGAAAATGTAGGGATGACAATTGAAGGGTTAACAATTGATGGAGGGTAAAATGAAATGAATGACAAATGAAGTAGGTGAAGGAGATAACAAGGAGGCAAGAAATGAACGGAATGACAAAGCAGTTAGTGGAGCAAGACCATATACAAGCTACCTGAACTTGAACCTGATGATCCATCAGCTGGTGGGGTATCTGCTTGATCCATTGCTGGACTTGTTGACGTACTATTACTTGTGTTGGTACTTTCATCTGTTGTACGCTTGAAGAACGTATGCTGCAGAGCATAGTATGGCTTTATACGCTCCACTGAGTCGTAATCAAGCATCCTAAAATGTAAACAATCATAATGCAGTGAATATCAACAACATAGGAAAACACAAGTTAAAAATAAAGACTAAGTTGTTAACTGTGTAAGACTAATATGGAATTGTGGAATTAAATATGTATTGTCCCATGCTAAATACCAAAAAAAAATCATAAAAATATTTTTTGAAATTAACTTGCCCATTTTGAAGTAACATAGTTATCAACTTGAACATAGCAATTAGTGTATTTAAAAAATGTCTACCCATCAGTTTACAGTGAAAATGATATAAACACTTCCAGTCACTGGAAGTGTTTTATTATTTTCATTATACTTTTCTGGTTTAAAAATCAGGGTACACATTTTTTAAATTCAATAATTTCAATGCACGAGTTAATAATTTGTATGTTATTGCAAAATGAGCAAGTTGATTTCAAAATAATTTTTAATGATTTTTTAACATTAGCAAGGGACAACACATCTTTAACATAGGAAAGTATTACACACATTAGCATCACTCTCTGCTTATCGATTGTATAGATTTTTAGAAAGATTTAAGTCTATGTGTGTGAAAGACAGTTGATTACAATATCTGTGTAATACAGTATTTAGCATGCATCCATGTACAGCTCAGGCCTTGTCCACACTATCAAAGTTTATTTGACAAAAACATGTAACAAACTAAAATAAGTCATGATGACATCACATCAACACCAAATTATAGGCACATCATGACTATGGGCATACAACAGATTTTTGTCAAAGAAAAGTTTATAGTGTGTATAGAGATTAATATGTTAACGTGTGTGAATGGGGTGCAAGCCGCTACCTGAGGTAAAATAGTGTATAACAGGAAATAAACACAGGCATATTTCATTTATGCATAACAAATGAAATACAAAAGAACCGACATCTAGAGTACTCAATTTGTCAAGGAAGTAAAAATTAACTACTAATATGGAATATGACCCTTGGAATTGCGTAAGGCATGTAAGGATTGCATGTGTTTATATATGTTGAATATTCTATATTATGTAAACATACAATATTTCCTGTCAGAAATTTCATTTAGAAACAAAAAAAAAACACCCACTTCAATCTTGAGTTTAGTATGACTGGCAATAATATGGAATTGAATTGTCCATGTTAAGTCCCTGTGGCTAATAAATATGGAATCTGTATCTTTAATTCTGGAATTGGCCAGGATATTCCCTATGGCTAATGACATGAAGATATCCTTGATTTTGAATTAGCTCAGCCAAATCCCTGTCTCTAATATTTAAAGTCTGCCTCCTGAATTCTGAAATTGGCCTGGGAATTCCTTGTGGATGATTGATACTGTCAGGAATTTTTAAGCGAAATAATTGTTGCCTTTTTTTGCTGCTGCTCTGTGAATCTTGTATGCAGTCACAACCTTTAAAAACTGTTGATATCAACTATTAATGTTATCACTTTAAAAAGCTGATAATATCAACTATTAATGTTATCACTTTAAAAATCTGATAATATCAACTATTAATGTTATCACTTTAAAAAGCTGATAATATCAACTGTTAATGTTATCACTTTAAAAAGCTGATAATATCAAATATTAATGTTATTACTTTAAAAAACACAAGCTGTTAAATCTTACTTTGTTATCAAATCCTTGAATTTGAGATAGTCTTGCTGGGTGTGGCCAGGTTCCCCCGCCCTTCGTCCACCTGGGCCACCTGACTCCACCCCAATTATCTCGTGCAACTTCCTGCTCCCTGGTGCCTTGTACTGCAATGAAAATGGTATTTTTTTTTATCATTAAATGTATATCATCATAAAACTCCCATCACTTTGAGACATTTACCTTTTACTCTTAAGCTTTCTCCACACAATCAAACTTTCTTTGACAAAAAACTGTTGTATGCCCAAATATAGTCATGATGAGCCTATATATGGTGATGATGTGATGTCATCATGACCATATTTAGGCATGTCACATGTTTTTGTCAAATGAAATTTGATAGTCTGGACAGGGCTTTAAGCTCACTATGAAATTTGATGTGACAAATAAATGTAATATACCATATTTAGGTGTAGTATGACATTATCATGCCCATATATGGGCACATCACACAAATTTGTCACATAAAATTTGATAGTGTGGACTGAGCATTATTCACTTTTACTGACAGATCAGCAGCAGCAGCAGCTGTTCTTTTACATTTAAGTGTGCCTTGGTATTTGAATAGTTTGTGACCCAGAACCAGTATATCACCTAAGATCACATATGCCTGGTTCTCACAAGAGCCCTAGTATCCTGATCGGGAGCTAACTGTTAGCACCTGCGTGAAAACGCCCGTTCGGTTAGCGCTAACTGTTAGCAGTATCCGGATACCGGTATCGGTTAGCAAGTTGAGCGCATTTTTTATCATCAACCAATCACGCGTACGCGTTTACAATTTCCAGTTTCTTATTGGGCAGTGGTTCGATCATCATATTTTTGGTATCCAGATCTGGATTTTTTCGTATGGACGCACAGCAGCTAACGGTTAGCAGGATCCGGATCCTGCTAACCGTTAGCAGCCGTGTGAGAACATAGCCATAGCTGATGGGAATCTAGCAAATGGTTTGATGGACTTTTTTTGTAACACTTACCCTTTTGTTGTCCCTGGTCTTCTTTAACACAAATGAGCCATCTGCTAACTTGTCAAAATACTTCCTTGCTTTGGGTGCATTATCTAATAACTTCTTCGGTGGCATTCCTAGTACTTCAATGATCTTATTCATTTGGTCATTCTACAAAAACATTCCAAAAAAAACATTGCTTATGGTTGTATGGCAGTTACTAGTATCAATCAATTCTATTTTGGAAACACATCTATACATAGTGTTTCTATCAGGAAAATACAAAATCGTGGATAATGAGCTGTATTTATGTTCATACTTACCTTTTTTTAAAAGTCATTATTTGAATTAAATATCCTATTTAATATAACAAATTGTTTATAAAAGATAAACAAATAAAGTTATTTAATCACAATGGCTTGTCTCACTATTCTCAAATTTATCTTCTATTACATCAAACTTACTGACATCACCATAGCAAATCGTATGACAAAAAAAGCTTGGTCTGAAATTGCTGATAAATGATGGGATGATGTTTACATCCTCTGCTCTAATTTCTGCGGGTTTTTCCACTTCTTTGGTTGGCTTTAGGATTTATTTGATTTAGGGTGTAGGGCTACTGGTTTCTTGTTATCATGTACTCTTGAAAAAGCACTCCATATGCTTATAGGGTGTTGTAACAAGCATGTATATTAATTATTATTAAGCAGACTGAAGCATTGAATGATAATGATATTGTACCTCGTTAGATCCACTAAACAGTGGTTCTCCAGTGTGCATCTCCACTAATATACAGCCTAGACTCCACATGTCAATTGCAAGATCATACGGAATTCCTAGCAAAACTTCAGGTGAACGGTAAAATCTACTCTGTATATATTGATATATCTGCAGGAAAATAATTACACAAATCAAGTCAAGTTTATGACAATAATTTTAAATAATAAAATTGTTAAACTATCAGTAATACAAATATTTTTCACTCACTTGTAATGTTGTGTTTCATTTAGAAACCAGATACATTTAGTTGACATTTTTATCTTCCTCACAATGCTAAAATACTTTTAATATCATTTTATCAGGTTAGGTCAAGTAAACAAAGAACCTATGTTCCAGAGAAGGCTTTGGTTATATGTCTCATATTTAGGTCTATGTCACACCTTTTTTATTTTTAAAAAATTTGTATTGGTTGTTGTAAATTTTATTGTTCAATTCTGTGATTTGGGAAGTATAGGATGATGAAATCAAATATTAAAAAATAAACCAATTCTAGTAGTATCACACCATATGGAATATTCATAACAGCTGGGTAGCGTTTGCACACGCACCATGTGAGTATGATTATTAATATTATTGAATTTGTCTGTGCTTTTCTCTATCCAGCACAATCTCAGCTCCACCCACTCACATCAAAAAACACACATCATTAAAGTGCACAGTATGCAACTACTGTATCAAATTTAAGCTATTAAAATCTGACAATTTCATGGAGTATGTTTAGCATTTTACTGTATAATAAGGTTATGATTGTAGGTGAACATTTAACATTAGTTTAGGTCGTGAACATACAATTCTATTGTGAAACATGTGTACATGTTTAGTAATTGTGTACTATGTGTTTAAATACACTTATTTCAGGCATTGAATGTTTACATGTGTCTAGGTTTTAAAACATGCACATGTTTTTAATGCATGTCTGGTGTAATGTACTTAATGGGTAGATGGGTTTAACAATTGTAAAATGTATTACATTTTTAGGTAGAAAATGTGTACAAATGTGTTTAGGTTGTAAAGCACGTACATATTTACAAGTGAGCATAGTAATGTTTGTTTCAATGAGGGCTTAGTCTGAGCCAAAATGTCAGGCCATTAAATACTAATACGTCAACTTCCATGCCAAGTTGTTCGAAAGATCAACAGCTTTTCCTTAACTTAGGATGCGAAACATGTACAAATGCATCTAAAAATAAATTCATTTGTATTCACTGGAAGCCATCAAATACTGACACTTACCCTGTGTCCCAGTTGACATGAGCTTCCAAAATCCACAATTTTTATTGCACTTCGCTTGGGATTACACAATAAAATATTCTCTGGCTTAAGGTCACAGTGTATAATATTAACTTCAGGTGTTGCTAAAAATAGCAAAGCTGTACACATTTGCTGCGCAAATTTTCTTGTAAGATTAAGAGACACACCACGAAAGTTTGTGTTGCGTAGCAAGTCATATAGATTGTATGATAAAAGTTCAAAGACTAGACAAAGATGATTGCGCCACATGAAATGCCTCTTCAACCGAACTGTAATATAAGAATAGTAATATTCATAATAGTCGTAAATAATAACCAAAATAATATTGACTTTAGGTTAGCTTCAAGACTTGCTCAATAAATAAAAATTGCAATGGTACGTAAAAAAGAAAGAAAAAAAAAACTGAAATGTAACAATCGTTTACAATACTCAAAACACAATCATTATCAATGAAAATAGTACTATTGGGGAAAATAATATACAAACTTATGAACTACAGTAAATCTTTGACAAAAAAAATGAGACCAAGTTCTTCGTCTGCTGGTTGAGGAGAATAGCATTACCAAAGAGTATACAATTCCAGATTTGTATCACGCAATGGAACGTTAAAAAAAGTCCTACCATGAGATAGGGGTGCCCTGTTTAAGAACATCTTTTACATTCTTTTGAAAGGCGCCCTCTACAGTAGTTCGTGGTAGTAATTTTTTTGTGTCATGATTGCGTTGCAACGAAACCCAGAGAATCGCACCTCTTGCACTTCTACTCTTTATTATTATAATCACTATTATTATTATTATTATTATAATTACTATTATTATTATTATTATAATTACTATTATTATTATTATAATTACTATTATTATTATTATAATCACTATTACTACTATTATTATTATTATAATTACTATTATTATTATTATTATTATAATTACTATTATTATTATTATTATAATTACTACTATTATTATTATTATAATTACTATTATTATTATTATTATAATTACTATTATTATTATATTATAATTACTATTATTACTATTATTATTCTATACCAAGAAAGTACTGTACTTCACTTTTTGGTAGTGAGAGACAATGTGGATAAAGTACTCAAGGGCTTGAACCAGCAACATTTTAATTGAAAGCGTTTCTCAATACAGCACGGTGGAGTTTACAGCCCTTTTTTGATCTTGGGTCACATAGCCTTAAATTCTCTCATTACTGTATACTATATATAAACAATGTTGGTTGCATCATTCAATATTAGTTTATCTTCAGACTTCACTGGCATTTGGAAATCAGCCCAACCTATTCATCCAGTCACTTGATCAGTATGTTGTAGGAGTGAGCAAATTAAATGAACGCACCATTACATGATTATACATCCAAATTATGCATTAGGTTTTGCAGTAGCCAATCAACATGGATTAATAATGAGCAGTGGTCAACGAAGCAGTTCCAACAGCCAGATATGAATATGAACATTAGGCATTTGAGGTCATGTGAAGAAAACATGACAAAATTGTATAAAAAAAAAACCACAATCAATGGCGATAAAAACATATTGTACAGTTATAGATGTCCGATATTGTTTTTAATATGACAGTCACTGCTCTAATCATTTTAGTTGGAGTCATATACAAAAACTACTTTTATTGTTGACATTACTATTCCTGTTTTTTATTTTTATAATTACATTTCCACACTTTACTTGGAAACACACATTCTTTCTTTACTACTGTATTACGTCTAAAATTAAGGAAGCTTATTTCTAGATACAGTAACGATCTTTGAAACAACCATACAGCAAAGACAACTCTTCCTTTACTACTACATCTAAAAACTATTTTACATTAGCAAAGTGAAATTCCAACACATGCTATTTTATGCTACAAAAGAGCAATGAATATAGGTCATGTCAAAATACTTGTAGTTAAGTTTGATTTATGCTAAGAATATGAAAGGTATTATCTAGTCTATAGATTGGAAAGGAAATATTTCCATGTTCCAATTGGCAATTAAAAGTTAATGATCAAACTGAGTTTAATTACTTCAAGAAATACCACTTGATTATCTTTAATATTTTACAATAATTGAACAAATAGAAACTTACCTATATAATATTTATTTTCTGCATCATGTTTATTCATAAGCTCTAGTAATTTGACTTCAATCTGTGCTTGGTTAAGGAAAGGTTTCTTATTCTTGATGATCTTAATTGCTACACATTCTTGTTCTGAGAGGTCATAAGCTTTCACAACCTAAAAATAAAGCCAATTGATTATAAACTTTACATTAAAGCATGCTTTTGAAAATAATTAACATACAGTACACATCAAATGATCAATGTCGGTCTTACAGATATCAGAATGCTGAGGTGTTTATGTGTTTGACACTATTACCTCAGTTATTGAATCAAACACCCATCAACACATTTTTCCACAGAGAGGTAACTATGTGGAAAAGAGTATTGTGGTTATCATTGCTCTGGCATTCAATATACTCTTGGGCAAACTCTAGAGCAATGTGAATAAAGTGCATTTGCCAATAACACAGTAACCAGTGACAGATTCGAACCATAGATTTGTTAATGCCTCTATACAAAACAGATAAATGGTATTACAACACTGCCACTTTCTTGATATATGATATATTACCACAAGCCAAACTAATAAGTAACATATTGTAGATATTAAACTATGTAGAATGCTTTTACTTAGAGTTAAATTTTGTGAATTTCTATCTACATATAAATACCAAATATGCAGAACTTAATAACATGCATTTGGAAGCAGGTATTAAATATTCTTGTGATATTGCTTACCTGACCGAATGAACCCTTTCCTATAAGTGAGTCAATCTCGTAGCGATCCAGGAATTTCTCGCCATTTCGTATAATGTAATCATAATTTTCATCATCGTATCCCTCATTGTATAGCCGCCTCTCTTTTTTATGGCCAGCATCTTCATTCCCAGGTTGGTGGCGTCTTTTCTTCTTAGCGTAATACACCTAAAATCATAATAATATTTAAAAAATTAAACCTACTTAAAGTCTGAAAAAAAACCCCCCAAAATCTGAAAAAGTCCTGCAATGGATTGCAGTATTTATAGGAATTTACCATCTATTATTATATTGGGTATTGTAGTATTTGTTACCGCAGCAACTTAGGAAATATTGAAAATTTCTTCACAAAACAGAAAAAACATGTGTACTATTTAAAAAATTAAAGAACTATAATATATTATATTGGTTATAATGAATTTCATTGACTTTTTTTTCGCATGGCTACATAGGTGAACAGACAACACCCTGCAATATTAACATTAGTCGAAACCATTCATTCTCATATGCAGAACAGCAACATTCATCATTTTGATGTTAGGTTGACGCTGGCTTGTTGCCAATTCTATGATGTTTTGAATTGCAATATGTACAATGCTACTGCCTTCAACAACATGGATCGAAATCTCCAACACCATCACTTGATTAAAAGCAAACCATGCACATAGCACGTACTACATGAATGCATTAGTAATGCAGCATTACTAATGCACAATGTCACTGTGTGGACTTGGTTGTGTCATTATGTTATTAATTCTAAATCTAAATTTTTAAAATAAAATAATTAATTTAATTTCCTCTAACAACACACATTAAAAATAGTATAATTCATGAGCATGTGTTTGATACTTCAATAATAGATACTTTTCAAATTGAAATATAGAATGACTACTATAACCACTATAGTAATGAATACCCACATAGCATTATCCTTTCACTTTTCTCTAAACTACTGTAATACCATTATGCACTGCACCTACACAGGTATATTTACTAGTGTGCCTCTAATTCTAATGCCAATGTTCGTTTCTTATTAAAGCGTGGGGTGACGCAAGGGTCCAAGGAAACTTGATAAAACTCATCATTTGCATACCTTAGATCTTACATCAGAGGTTAATGGTTTTTTGAAAGCCGAGTTCTGCACGAATAGGTAGACCACTCGTCGATACAATACCGGTAAGAGCCCTATATAATTTTTTTTTGTTCTCGTTCGAACACACCAAGTATCGAAATGCACGCCATCGTTTCAGGATTCAATATTTGGACATTAATTATGCCAAGAATGATGATGACATAATGTTGATTCGTGATGATGACATAATTAATGTTGAAATATTGAATCCCGACATGATGGCGTGCATTTCAATACTTGGAGTACGTATTATACTACCATACACTGCACTCCATACACTGCACTCCATACACTGCACTCCATACACTGCACTCATTTTCTGAATATGTTAACATTTTTGTTTACTACTGCAGTACGTTCACCTCTTATTATTTATTGTAGGGCTTACAGTATTTACATAATGATTTACTTCAATGTGATTGTTTATTTCACAAATTTCATGCACTAATTTAATGTTATAGTAGGTCTCTTGACAGTGAATTTGGTGGACTGCACATTCATGATTGTTTATAAATAAAAGAAGATTAATAAGCTACAAAATACTGCATGTTGATGTCCAACTATATCGTCCAATGACAGCTGATGTACATCAGTATTTATTCACAGTTTATTATTCACTTCTAATCTATCTGTGTTTACAGTACTATCGTTTTATTAAGGAACTAGCCCATTGGATAATTTTTCAATAATAAAGGTACTCACTTCATTTATATGCTTGTAAGTTTTAATTAAGTCTATACTTAATTTCCGTAGAGGAGCCTTTGCCGGATCACGAAATGTAGTCGGCAATCGTTTCTGGTTGTCCGTCATGTTATGTGATGACGACGTGGAACTTAGATGCTGTGATGTCATGACAGTTACAGTCCCACACAGAGGTGCATCCTCATCGTACGATGCACACCGCCGTGACGAACCTGTAACAAAGAATTCATGTAAAAAGTAATGAAATAGGCTGAAATTAACATTTATTGAAATATCAATTAGCGATTAAGTACAGGTAGTTACCAATTCTAAGCAACATCATCTGTATGCAATCTCCCACTTACCCTAGGTGCCAAACACTAATATTATCTTATTCAATAACAACAAATACAAACCATCCTCATCTCTTACAAATACCAACATATTCTACAACCCACTTTAATTCCTCTGTCACCTTATTCCATCAACAACAACCTACAGTATTGCACCTTTCCATTGTGATCCATTTTTAATTCCAGCAGCCTCTTGGGAGAATGACTAATTTATAATGTTTGTCAATAAAGAATGATTCATAATTAATCACACTACTGCCAATGACCTTGAATGTGACTCACATATTCCATCTATCACCAATATTATTATAAGAATTCTATTTCTGGTTTAAATTATTCAAATCCAAAGAGTATGTAGCTTAACACTTAGTTTATGATGGGAATAAAGTGTTCTTACTTAAGACATATAAAAAGTAATGAAAGGATATTAGATGAAGAGAACACCCTTTCTTACATTACTGTATGAGAAGGAATATACCAAAAAGTAAAGAAATTATGGATTAATCTTTTTAATTTCTCCTGCTTCAGAAAAAATAGGCTCCCAGCGGGAACGTGTGTCTATGCCCTATACTGCCTTAATAATGTAGGTATTATGTTTACTAACAAAGTATCCACATGGGCATTTGGATATCAGGATATATGTGGTTTACTGTAGTGATTTTTTAGTGAACTTTCTAGGACAGGTCTTATAATCATTTTTATCTTCAGCTCATCTGATGGATGGTGTTTGCAGTGTTTTTTGGAGGTGTGTGGGATTTAGCAATACCCATCTCATGACTCATCCCACCATTTCTCTATACCAGATTTATTCAATTTTACAGGGTTTACCGCTAGACCAAAACACAGTTCCCCTGATGGGGCATAGACATAAAACAAACCCTAAATTAAATAGGATATATTTTATTATGATTTTATATTTAAATATTAAATCAACTTCGAGTATTAAAATACAATAGCTTAGAAGTAACCTCACTGTGGCACCTGACATTCAATATCTTTTAAAATATTCACATTATGCACACCTGACTACATTACTACAGTATATATCCCATATTAAATTATACAGTATTACAATATATACATCATTTGACCCTTGTATGACCTGTTATGCCTCATTGTACAATCTCTAATGAAATCATGTCAACATCACTGCATGCTTTATCATGACTAAACAACCTCTTACAATACTGTATACAGTACTATTGCAGGTCTTGAAAATTCATATTTTGACATATCGATTGAAGATGATATACATGAACTTTCACAAATGTACTTTAAGTTTGTTCTTATTTAATTTTTATAATAGATATTCAGCAAACATTAAATATTCTACTGTAATCTAACTTTTGATATTGAAACAATGCAGTACATGTTTTGAATTATTTTGACTTAGATAAGTACTATTTTACTTGTCATTTTATAATATTTGTTACATAATAAAATTCTTCAAATGTTTATGGTTTTTCATATTTTGTATTCATATTTTACCACTTACGGCCTTGCACGGCCTTGATGAAAAACACCCTTGGGTGATCAAGTTTCCAGTGTTAAAATAAAGTACCTGTAGTTATTATTATTATTTTTATTATTTATTTCTTTTTTTTTCTTCAAATAATTATCCAACAGCAAAAAGCCAATTGTAGAATATCTTAAGTTAATATATTAATAATAATAATGTTATTTATATAGCGCATATTGCACATTGCTCCATGTGCTTTACACAGAAATAATATACGCCAACCAAGAAAACATAAATAACAACAAAATAAAATAATAATAATAATAATAATAATGGTTGCATCTCTCTACCAAGGAGTGCAAGTGGGTACCTGGTAGGTTCGAACACAACTGCGCTGATTACTAGCTGCAATATTATGGAATTCTCCCCAGGGAGCTGAGTGTGTGTTCCATACGTCTTTGATCCAATGACCGGGGTAGTAATGTGAAGCGCTTAGAGACTTTATGCATGAAGTGCTATTTAAGACCAATATATTATTATTATTAACAATAATATCATAATCATGAGAATTTTTCAATTCAATTAAATTCAAAGCAACATCTATGTAATTCCTTTTCAATTCGTACAAAAATATAATACAAGATCATAACAAATTCATGAGAAAAGGAAAAAGGCACAGACCCAGGAAGAAAATCATCTTGTGACGAGTCAGCCTGAAACAACAAAAAGACAAAAGGGAGACAAGAAAAACAAACAGAAAAGAAATTTCTTGAGCTGGATAGAAAATGAGTTTTTATTAATGGAATCGACAACTAGGGGAGGTAGAGAATTCCATAGCTTAGGGCCAGTAAATCTAATATGTTGAAAATAGTTAGTCTTATAATTGGGAATGTATACATCAGCTACCTTGAGTACAGTAATTATGTAGAGAGGAATTATATTTGAAGATATCACAAAGTACTTATGGTAAAATTGAGTGAGAGGATGCATACATAAAAATACCTTATTGGAAAGAGATATCAGGGAGTTTGAGCAAATTTAAAATGGAGAATAAACTAGAGGAATGAGAATAATAACAATGAGGCTAAACTACTTCTATTCCTAATTAATGGTTGGCCATTGACTCCGAGGAGCTCATCCACCCTTTGTTCAGCTTTTGGTTTTCTTGCTGCTGGGTGACCATAAACACCCTCCCCTCAGCAGCCACTAAGACACATCTGAGAGGGTTGTCAGGTTAGTTGCGACATTTCGACCGGATGATGGAGTTTAATGTCATACACAGGATGTTCCTAACTACGCTTACATGTACGCTTAACTACAGTCTTAAATACTGTACTTTACTCTTAACTACAATATGTAAACTACATTATCCTCTGTCAGACACCATCCTGGTTTGGGACTAATTTATCAACCATAACATTAGTCAGTCAAAAAATGAGTTTCAAGAAGCCTAAGTACTAGCCTAAGTACTACTATAACTAGGCCTAGACCTATGGTTAAGCTAGGCCTGCCTGGCTTAGCCTAGCACTGCAGCAGTTAGCCTACGGAAACACAATGCCTATTAAATTAAATATTGTACAAACAAATCTTTTATGTAAAATTTAGTGTCTGTTATGGCCTTTGTCAAAGATTTGGCTTGGCACCAATGCAGTTTTTGAAATCTTTAGGCCTAAGAAGCCTACACAGTAGGGCCTAGGCCAGCAAAAAAAAGAAAAAGAAAAAAGAAAAAGCCTGTGATGTGATGTGGTGCGTTGTTATGCCTGAACTTGTATGTAATTAAAAGAATCTTGAAAATGATCCAAAAAAACACCGCAAACCCCATCCAAACCTTGTGATAGTGATTGAATCAATATAGTAAAGGACTCAACTTGGTATCTTAATAAAAAAAAAATATATAATTTACGTTCATAACAACCTATTTTTTTGGCGTAAAATCTTGATTTTTTGTTAAAAATACCTACTGTAAAAATACACTGCAAACCTCCAAAAACACCTGATGTTAGCATGATGCAAAGTAGCCACAAAATATACAAATACATTACTTGCACCTACAGTTAGGCTGAGACATGGTATGAACCACTTCACAGCCCGTCAACAGTGTTAGAATGGAAAAGTGATTGAAAAATGGAAGATGTTTGCAGGAAGACTATAGGCCTATTTAGAGAAACAGAAGATAAATGCAGAACGATAAAGTAGTAAGATAAATGGATGGATATACTGTAGAAATGGATAACTTTGAGAAACCCACAGTGTAAAGTTCATTTAGGTGATTCTTTCACAACTCTTTTGTTGAAATTATTGTTTACAATTAGGTTCAAGTACAACTTTGTATCCTAATGTTATGATGTAATGAAGGAAATGAAATTCAATTGAAAGGAAGGAAACATTAATGATTGTGGACACACAAAAGGATGTATCTTATCAAAATCAATCAAGATTATAGACTAATAAAATACATGAAATATATTAGAGTAGTTAGTACAGTAATTTTAACAGAGAATTAATTAGTAACATTTCCTCAATCAAAGGATGGATTAATTAGTAACAAATGATTGGATATGATGAACAAATATGGCCTGATTTTACTTTAATTCTGTAGTAGTAGGGAATAAGTAAATACAACACAATATACCTGTATAACCAGATGGGCGATAGAGATATATGCATATATCCGTCTTATATTGCGTCATATTTATAACTCATCAGGAACTGTGAAAGAGTTACAATGTAGGTTGGTGGTACTTGTAAAAAAACATACAGGTGAAAGAACAGGAGGAAGGAAATTGTAGGGAGTGAACAACATTACAGTTGGTCACTTGTGGAACACATAATATAGGTGGGTAACATCTCATATAAGTGGTGAAAATAATATACAGAAGGTAATGAACAAAATGAAAATAAATAATGAAAAAACATACAAGAGGAAATAATAGTACAGTTAAGAAGTAGGTCTACATAGTTAAATATGGGTGTATAACATAGTACGGATAACATAATACAAGGAGCACATAATACAGGTGGTGAACATAATACAAGGAGAACTAATATAGGTGGTGAACATAACAAGTACTCTAGCACATAAAGGCTACGTTCAGACTTGGAGATAAGGTGGGCTTGAGTTAAGCCTGACTCAACATTAAGCCCGGCTTAACCTTGCTGGGCGTTCAAACTAGCAGGATTAGCCAGGCGCGAGAATTTGCATAATAATGAACCGTAACCAGGAAATGTGTTTCAAAACATTGCTCGCGAAACATTCGCTAGCTCACAGCATACGTAATTAAATGCTGATTGGTCATTTTGTTACCCGAAGTCAATGCAAGACCTCCCCCGTAATGATTAAAGCGCGGCTTAGAAAAGTTAAAAACGGTGGCACGCTAGGCCTAGTTACTATAGGAACACAGCCACCTAGTTCAGACTGGCACATGGATAAACCCGGTGAGTTGAGCCGGGTTTATCCACCTAGTCTGAACTAGGTCAATATAGGTTAACATAATACAGGTGGATTACATATTGTAATACAGGTGGTGAACATAATATAATGAGCACATAATACAGGTGGTGAATATAACACAAGCACATAATACAGGTGGTGAGTATAATACAAGAAGCACATAATATAGGTAGTGAATATACAGATGGAGTACATAATACAGGTGGTGACCATAATACAAGGAGCACATAATGCAGGTGGAATACAGTAATCCAGGTGGTGAACATAATACAAGAAGCATATACATACATAGTACATAGGGGTTGAGAATAATAAAGTAAACAACACTGTAAAGCTGCATTCACATTGGACCCAAACCAAAATTCAGACAGCATTTCAGAAGTGCTGAACGCCAGTGTCCCTATTCTTACACACTGATTCAATTTTATAATTGATTCAGCCTTTTGATTCGAAAATTTTGATTGCAGTTTTATACGGTGTCTTTTTCATTAGCAATAAATACTAAATTCAAAATTAAGATCAACTAACGTACTCTTACTATTAATTTATTGGTATATTTCATGCTGTGCTTTTGTGGTGTATTAATCTGATCCTGTTGTTTTTCAGTTGGGCGATAACCGCTTTTGGCCAGCACTGGCCTTTTCAAAATTAAGCTACAGTATGATTAGACTTGATTGTTTATCTGATTGTGGTTATCTGCCCTTCCTAGGTAGCCTATTATACTATATACTGTACCAAAGTTAACGATTTTAAAAATTAAAATGTTAAAAATAATGTTTTTATGTGATATAATGTTTTTCAAGAAAATAAAGATTGTAATGTTTTACTGAAAAAACTGGTCAAGAATTCAAATAGAGAAAATGAAACGGTACCATACAGATACAGAACATAATGCAGGGGTAGAACACAACATATGTGTAGAACATAATATTAATATTATGCAGGTGAAAATACAGTCTATTTACAAATAGTGGTGAAAAAAATATTAGAAAGCAGAGAATTTAATAAACAGGTGGTGAGCATAATGTCATTAGCAGACGAAATTGATAATGACCACAAACAACTCCAATGTCGTCACCAGTGGATGAGATAAATTTCCTAAATGTATTCAAATAACGTCATAGCAAAGTTCCAAGAAAGTTATTTAGCTTAACTGCACACCACTCTCACAGCGTGTAGGATCAGCCTTTGACATTTCCATGTTGGGAAGGAAGCTAGACTATGCTGGATTGTAAGTAGAAAGCAGGCATGCTAGGCATGTACGCAAAGCTAGCTTGGAATGCACGGTATCTGGGTCAGGTAGGAACCTATGAGACCAGGCCTAGACAAACTTATTACATTAGTTAATTAGTAGGCCTACAGATAGTAACCGCATCTGGTTTTAACGTTGGAACAGAATACAAAAAGTAATATTTCATTGTGTACATTTAATTCATATTTGGCATTCTTCAGGATGTATTCAATGACAATGTTATGAGATACAAGCCCATACTTAACTAAATTAAGAAAATGAGTATGACATGATACTTTAAAAAGGATTCTTTTTATAAGTTTACCAATTATTGCACTAGTATAAACTTATTTCCAAAAGGGTAAATGTATCTTTGGATTGTGCTGAGGTTTAAAAAAAAAAAAATTAAAAAATAAAATTCACCCTATAGTAAACATAAATTTTCTGATTTTGAGTACGTGAAATACAGGCATTTCCCTGATAATAATATTTAAATTTAAATAAATTATTTTATAGCAGATAAATGTGTTTAAAAGCGAAAATATGATGGTGTGGTGTACGGACATGTCCGGTACGCCACTGCATGTGGTGTACAGGACATAATTAATAGCCTAATTACTTGGAAATTAATTTATTTAAAAAATCCATAAATTTGCTATAGCATTATTTATAGACTAAATGCAGAGGATCTGAAGTTAAAAGTTTTTGCCTTTTAAAATTTGGTTATAAGGTTAATTTTTACACTTCTATGTGGCGTACGGAACATGACGTAAAATCACCATCTAAAAAACGTAAATTATTGCGCATAAATAAAGTCACATGATCGAGACTAAATGTTGGCGTATATATGTAACAACAACAACATTAACAACTGTGTATAATCAATTTATTGGTAAATAAATAGGAAAATGAATAGTTGTTTTAAAAATAGTAAAATAAAAAAAACATCACTTTTGTATAAAATGGCTAAAAAATATACTTCTAATAATTTTCATGAAAAACTTGATTGTTTTGTATACTAGTGTTATTTGGTTATGCAATTCATTATTTAAAAAAAACATAAAAGAATAGTGCAAGCCATATGTTTACCAATAATTATTATAATTATAATGAACAAAACTAGAGAAAGAATGTTTTTAACTTTATTATTTTTAGAAGTAGTATTACTGTAAACTTGCCACAAAATGATGTACACTGTATCATACGTACAGTCACAGTACACAAGCATTATGTTTTTGTGGGAAATGTTAAATTGTGTGCATGTTAAGTAATAAGGGGCTCGAGTCTTTTGAAGGTGGCAAGACCACCAGTGGAGTGGTTGAGGACCAGTTGATATTGATTTACTGGTCCCTAGTTTTAATAATCTTTGGGCCAAATCATACAATTTACAAGAAAAAAGCCTAATATATAAACCAAACCTGAAATCACTGTAGGATACATTTTTTAATTGCAGTCACAGTTTGACCTACATTTTATGACATCAAACTTTATTTATAATCTTTCTTATCACTTACGTTTGGTATTAATAGTACAATTAATGTTTTTTTAACTAACAACAGGAAGTGATATTCTCATTGTATTTATTTTGCATAATTTGAGAGAAATAAAGAGAAAACATTTTGACATCTGTCAACATGATTTATCATCTTCTTCATCAATGTAATATATGTTTAATCTTAACAATATTTTAAGTTCAATAGGAAGTTTAATTGCCATTTCGTACAATTTTGTTGTTGTGTATTCAGACTAGACACTGTTATGATCATCGCAACCAGTGAGCGCTTTCAGACCAAATCAGACATAAGAAACTTTATATTGGAACTGGAGGTCAAACGGTACTAGGGCTCCGGTGGGTAGACCTATATTGACTGACCTCAGTTAATCAGTGCCAGTGTAATTCATTGCGATTGAATTCCGTGGTAATCAGGAGTAATAAAGATTGTAGCACACAATCGCAACGGATGACAATTGTGATATCGATTACTTATCGACTTTTTTTTATTAGTGACCTTTTACACCCAATTTCGAATTACAATTGGGTGCGATAAGGTGTCGCATTTACTACAACAGATCGCAATGAGGTGCTAGTCTGAATAGGGATTCAAATATGACACAAAGCAGTTACACCGACATTTAAACGGTTGATTGACGTTTGCTGCTGATCAGCCATCCTTGTTGATCCATCAGTTAATATTGCAATATTTGTTGGCTACCAGCATCTTCCACTGGAATCCACAGACAAAGTTTCCATGGTAACCTTAGCTTGTGACTATGATGGAACTGGCTGAAGGCCCAATATACCAGCACAGTTACACAATTACATAAACTGCCTACACAATGTACTGTCAATACAGTATACCGAGGCATACAGTAATTAAGTTTTTCATAAATTATTTATATGTACTTGCTTATTTTAAAAAATGTTTTTTGAAATTTTATTTTCTTTTAACTTATATTTTTTGAATTCTTATACTATAACTCAAAAGTTAGATTTTGTTTCTTGATCTAACACAATGTAAAACTATATGTACATCAAAAATCAAATCGTTCTATTTATATTGCGCCATTCCAACAGTGGACAGGATGTTGCTCTTTTCAATAACGTTTTCCTCCCCTGAGGGTCACTTCATGTCCTCTGCAGCCGGTAAACCGGCGCACCTTTCATCTGTCCTCGACAGGAGCAGAGTGGACCAGTACACCGGGGTACCCCCCTACTTGTCTTGAATTATACATAGGAAATAATTGTACAGTAGTAGTGGTTGTATTTTATTAACGGTGAGTATTTCAAAGCAATGTTATTGTTTACTTTGTATTGTAAGAAGACACAAACCTATAAAACAGAAAGCTTGTAACAAGTACTGTAGCCCTGATGAATGAGAACCCTGATGCAACAAGCAATTAAACAAGTAGGAATACCAAAGTGTACCCCCATTGCACTGATGCAATGAGTACCCCTGATACAACAAAAGCCACAGGTGAAACAAGTGTAAGACAAAATGAACACACTGCTTCAACGAGTATCTTTAAATTTAAGTAGTGCTGTACTCTGATGAACAAGTAATGTACTACAACTAATGGTGGTACCTTGACAAAATGAGTACCTCAGACGAAAACAAGTGTACCCCCAGCCAATATACAGGCAAACAAACAAATAGGCGACACAATTACCACAACCAAGATGAAAAATACAGTAGCTCCTTATGAGCACATGATCCTGTCATTGTACCAGCAAAAATACTCACTACTAAATTCAAAGAAACTTTAAAGATTATTCAACAAAAAATAAAAATCTACAAAATAATTCATACAGAAGCACAATAAGCACCAAACCAAAATATTAATTTATAAGCATTTGTTTTAGAAATTAACTATTTTATATTTGAAGGTCTTGTAACATATTAATAATAATATGCGTTGGATATCTTCCATTTATGCAGGTACCACCTTTGCAACAATGCTGAATAATTCAAACCCAAATTAACTTTTTTTTTAAATTTAATTTTCACTTTGAAGGATGTCCTTGTATATTTTTGGAGAACACAAGCCTATGTAGAGTTTTTGCTGAGAAATATTTCAAGTCAGGTAGTGCACAACTAACAGTTCAAGTTAAAATTAGTGAAAAATGCAAGGCAACCATCCCATGGCAAAACAATGTAACTGCAGTTCAGTTATGTTGTTTTACCTTGGAGCAGCCGAATGTTTCTTGCAACCCACATCATATTCTCATAATAAATTTCGACGTATTGTTCCAATACAGCTTAATCAGCTCATTTTTTTTCCAATTTAACAAAATTAATTACTTAAGTAATACAATTAAATACAGTAAACCTACCATATCGTTATCATTTTTATGAATTTTTTAAAATTAAAAACCATGTTTTTTGTGTAGATTAGATTGGGGCTAAATGGACACAATGTAAATGAACTGCACAGACTTATATTTTCATTTCCTAATATTAATGAGGATATTTTTAATGATCCTGTTGCAATTTAATCAAAATTGTTCTGAATACACACACCAAAAAGGCATGGGAATAGAAAAACTATTTTTCAGGACTAATTTGAATATGGAATTATTATATTAAGGTATACCACCGTAGTTCCTCGTGTATAGTCCCACCTCGGGTATAATTCCACCCCCGACTTTACGCCCAACTCCGCGTAATGGCATTTCCCCGGGCAACATCCCAGGGTATAATTTAGGTGTAGGTCGGCAAATTTAACAAATGATCACAAAATATAAAGGATTTGGCTACGAATTCGTCAGACCTGAAACTCTTCCAATTGATTACAGTAGACCGGACATTTGGTCGCCATAAAATTGAACACAAAGCCCATTCTTGTAAATTCTTGTTGTTTACTGTTGCTAAAATAAACAAGCTCGCTAACTGCAGCCAAAAATAGGCAAAACCGCGGTCCTTCCCTAAAGAGACACGCCCAGTGGGCTAATCGTATCGTTTATTCACAGCATAAAGACTTGCATGTTCCACAGGGACTTTAGCTGCTAAAAATAACTTCATGCATTACAAGTAGGCGGTCTTCACATGTGATGGGTGATTGGTTGGATTTGTTGTTGCTGGGCAAAAATAACCTACGACGTCAAGAAAGTTTATGCAAAGGCTGGCCTAGCTCGAGGTAGCCTCTTTACCTAGCCACTTACAGGTAGGCCTACTAATTAGGGTGCTCCCTTCCCTTTGATGTTCTAGTAAACTCTTATTTCTTCACCAGATCACCGGAATATAGTTTTAGATAGGCCATTAAATCGTAGGGCAGTTGTTCAAATGCTTCTGCCACCTTGCAAAACAATCATCATTTTTGATCTGTTCATGCACACAGTGACCCCCCCGGGTATAATCCCACCCACCAAAATCGGGCAAATTTTGTGTTCATATGGGTGGGGGTGGGGGGGGTGTGGGATTATACCCAGGGGACTACGGTATCATTTTACATTTTAGTTTACTAAAAAAAATTAAAACATAAAATTTACAAACTGATTTCAATGTTGACAACAATCTTCAAAAACATTCACTTTAAATAATAATATCAACATGTTTGTTTAATCATTAATTATCTTAATCTATAACTACTTGGTAACTAATTAACAACAAAAGACATTCAATAGTATGTACAATTATCAATAGCAGTAAGGTGGAACAAAACTGTACAAGTCATAAAACTTCATTCATGGCTTATTACTTAATATAAAAGTATCAAATATAAAAAAAAATCATAGTATTTTGTAGACAGATAGGCACATACAGTATTAACCACAAAGCAAGAGCAGGTCTTATAGCTTGAATTACTCCAATGTATTCATAGGTGTTCACATTTGAAAGAGAATAAGATATTATTAGAGTCCACATAAAAATAAATTTTATTTTATTGAACAATGGCAGGAAATCTGTCCCTGTCAAGGGTAACATTCATTACATTGTTTTACTTTCTTTAATTTAGAGTATTCAGTGACAGGAAACATGAATGTTTATCTTCGTAGTATAAAAATTGTTTAGGTTTAATTGCATTATTATTAGTATTTTATTATCAATATAATATCACGGCCTTGCAGAAGAACACCTTCAGGTGATACAAGTTTTTCCGTGTTTAAATAAAGCCGTTGTTGTTGTTGTTATTATTATAATGAGTAACATTCATTCATGTTTCAACAGCAGTCACTGACAGGAAACCCGTCACTACAATGTTTAACGCCACATTAAAAAAACTTTCAACGTAAAATGTTCAAAATTGTTTAGGGATCAAATACAAATTAGGTACACTGTAGGCTTTTAATATACAAATTATTGATATGTTGAGTACCAAATACTGATCTGGACAACTGTGGTACAGAGCAATCCAATTATCAACCCATTTGACTGTGATTCAGAGCACAATTTACTGATCAGGTTGACGGTGCTGAGCACACACTATTGATCTACTGGCAATGTTGAGAATGAAATACCGACCTGTGGTTCAGAGCACCAATTACTGACCTGGTTTCAAGAGTATGCTGAGCACCAATTACCAATCTAGCTGACAATACTAAGCACCACTTACCAACCATTTACTCTGTGGTGATCAAGGTCTTTTTCGAATTGAAGGACCAACAACCAACGAACCGACCCAACCTAGTTCTGTTTGACAATTCTGATTTACCATTTGC
Organism: Anneissia japonica; assembly: GCF_011630105.1. NCBI lineage: Eukaryota > Metazoa > Echinodermata > Crinoidea > Comatulida > Comatulidae > Anneissia > Anneissia japonica. The sequence goes on along the minus strand of NW_022694363.1, from coordinate 576,039 downwards.
AGACTTAGTTGACTGTGGTTCAGAGCCCCATGGGGTAAAATCTTGTTTTGTTAAAAATACCTAAAAAAAAAAAAACCCTAAAAAAATGGCCTTTTTACTCCAAAAATAGGCTGTGACAAACATAAAATTATGATTTTTTTTACTAAGATACCAAGTGAGTCCAATACTACATGATTCAATCACTATCACAGGGTTTGGATGGGGCTTGCACTGTGTTTTTGTAGGTTTGCCAGGTTTAGCAATTTTTTTATACAAAAAATGGCCTTTATAGGTTGTGACGAACATAAATTTATGATTTTTTTTTTTGAGATACCAAATTGAGTCCTATACTATGTGATTCAATCATTATCACAAGGTTTGAATGGGGTTTGCACTGTGTTTTTGGAGGTTTGCGGGGTTCAGCAATGTTTTTATACAAAAAATGCATTTTTACCCAAAAAGTAGGTTGTTACAAACAGAACATTATAATTTTTTTTTTTACTGAGATACCAAGTGAGTCCTATACTACATGATTCAATCACTATCACAGAGTTTGGATGGGGTTTTGCACTGTGTTTTGGGGGGTTAGCAATTTTTTAATACAAAAAATGGCCTTTTTACCCCAAAAATAGGTTGTGACGAACATAAAATTAAGATTTTTTTTATTGAGATACCAAATTAAGTCCTACAGTATACTATGTGATTCAATCATTATCACATGGTTTGGAAGGGGTTTGCACTGTTTTGGGGGGTTTGCAGGGTTTAGCAATTTTTTAAATAAAAAAAATGGCCTTTTTACCCCAAAAATAGGTTGTGACGAACTAAAATTAAGATTTTTTTAATTGAGATTTATACCAAATTGAGTCCTATACTATGATTCAATCATCACAGGGTTTGGATGGGGTTTTTTTCAGAGGTTTGCAGGATTTAGCAATACCCGTGATTATAAAGGAACCATTACCTAGTTCAGTTTTGGGGTTTAAAAATAGACAATTTAAATGTTATATAATTATCATTGAAAACAAATCCTTGCTCATTGACAAAGATACTTCTTACAAATAAATCACAGTATTAAAAATAATATATCAAGATATGAAAATCTGAATATAAAGTTAATGAAGAATACAAATTGCTACATCTAGATACAACAGCAGCTCAATAAACTTATTATTATTATATTATTATTAATATTATTATTAGTATTTTTTGTCAGTAAAGTAGGCTAACATTTAACAGCAAGTACAAACAAGGATGCAAAAGCTTTAAAGTGTTGTAATATAATTATAATTTTTAGCCAACAATTAGTACATTATTATTACAATAGACCTACTGTACTACTGCATTTAGAATGTGTCATCTATTAAGTATATCACCAGGGGGAACGTACATTTTCCCCAGTATTATAATGCATTTAACTACAATAAGCCATCGGAAGACTTTAATTACAGTATCGCCAAATTATTCAAGGCATCATTTTGTGGGAAAGAAAGTTGTTCAGTTCATTTTTTTTTACTAAACAGGTTACAAATACAATATTGAATGCTTGTAATGGAAAATTTGCAATTGGAACGCAATTGACTTTCTACCTCTTGAATACGGGACTTGATTTTGATGCGCGTTTGCTTCTGGCAGCATTATTATAATGCAGACGAGGTTAGCCACATTAGTCTATCCCTCCGCATATCATTTTGTCTGGTCTAATAGGTCAAAGGTTACTTTCCTGTCTGTCTATGCAGGCAAATCAATAGGGATCATCTCATCTCTCTATCCAAGTTCTGAGAAAATTATAGCAACAATAGGGATCTTCTCATCTCTCCAAAATATTCAGCAAAATTTATTTTAATATTAATCAAATGATGTATTAAAATGAGAGCTTGGAAATTATAACAATAATAACACAAATTTGCTAAAATAAAAAAGGAAATGTATAGTTATTAATTATGGAAAGAAAAAGAAAAACACAAGACATGTGTTAAAGAATATTGATACAGTAAGAAACATGTTTTTATGGAAAGCATTAAGTTGGCCGTACAGTACTAGTATTTTAAATTGTAAACAAGAAATTACAATACCATTTAAATGTAGTGAATTTTATTTCAATGTTATTTACCATATTTGAAGGTAAGCTCCCATTCAAACAGATGTTCAACGAAGGCATTGGATTTCAGTAAACAAAACAATTGTTTATGAAGACCCATGACCTAGTTTTAATCAGTCAAAATGAACAAAACTATACTGTAATTACATAATGTGTATGCTATGCTATGTACAGTATGTGTTCCTTAGTGCAATTTTTAATGAATTTTAATGACTTTTTTGTACTGTATAAGTTCATTGTTTATTAGTAAATTGCAACATTGCTCACGTGTTGAAAGCTGGTAAACTATATTTCAATATTGTTTACGCATTGTTTATCAGCCCGAAGATCCAGCCTACGATCATTGCAAAGCTAATTAAAATAACAATAGCTTTCGTAGTGGTTTGTAGCTACGTTCAAAACGTACCTACAAGCAGATTACGAGAGGTTACGCGCAGATACGAAGCGATAATTTGTGTCTGTACTGAAGGTTGTTACGAATGGAACGATTTTTTTTTTACTGATTTACCAAGTGAGTCCTATACTACATGATTCAATCACTATCACAGGGTTTGGATGGGGTTTGCACTGTGTTTTGGGGATTTTGCAGGGTTTAGCAATTTTTTATACAAAAAAATGGCCTTTTTACCCAAAAAATAGGTTGTGACGAACATAAATTAAGATTTTTTTTTTATTGAGATACCAAATTGAGTCCTATACTTATGTGATTCAATCATTATCACAGGGTTTGAATGGGGTTTGGACTGTGTTTTTGGAGGTTTGCGGGGTTTAGCAATGTTTTATACAAAGAATGGCATTTTTACCCAAAAAGTAAGTTGTTACGAATGGAACATTATAATTTTTTTTTACTGATATACCAAGTGAGACCTATACTACATCATTCAATCACTTTCACAGGGTTTGGATGGGGTTTGCACTCTGTTTTGGGGGGGTTTGCGGGTTTAGCAATTTTTTAATACAAAAAATTGCCTTTTTACCACAAAAATAGGTTGTGACCAACATAAAATTAAGATTTTATTTTATTGAGATACTAATTTGAGTCCTATACTATGTGATTCAATCATTATCACAGAGTTTGGATGGGGTTTGCTGTGTGTTTTTTTTTTTAGGTTTGTGGGGTATGCGGGGTTTACCATATATTCCGGTGTATAAGCCGCACCTGTGTATAAGCCGCCCCCCTCCAAATTAGGACGCGAAATATCACAATTTTTTGTGTCACCTGTGTATAAGCCGCACCTATTTTTAAGCTCCAAACTGTTTCCATAATGTTAAGTTTTTAATTATTTTGAAACATTGACATTATTTATAAATGTTCACATAAAGAAATTTCACCTTTTTCAGCCGATTATTAAACAACAAACAACTGGAAATGCATGTAAACTGCTGGCTACCGCCATGTTAACAACGTATTCTTGCTCTAGGCAGCCGGAACTAGGGAAATCCCCATTTTTTGCTAGACGGTAGTGCTACGTTAAATTTTCAACATCAGTTTAGTTTATTAAAATAAAACACTTACTGAGTATATTTATCTATTTTAAACAATCATTCTATTTTATTATGTTAACCAATAACAGTCGGTATTAGGCTAAAAATATTGGTAATTCTAGGCCTATCACTACTACTCACAGCCCACTGTGCGAAGCATGCACCATCACGCACCACGTTTTATAAACAAAAACAGAAAACTGGAGGAATATCGTGGATACAAAGTTCACACATGCCCAGATGACGTATGCCTTTCTACAGTTAAATTCCAGTAAAATAATTATTACAACTTCAAGAAAACTCATGTTTTTATAGCATAAATTAATTTCACAAGTTTATATTCTAAAATTATAGCGGTAATATTCTCTCTATTACGGTATAAGCCACCGGGAACTAGACGTCGAGCTGCAAGTTTCACCAGCCCACGTGTTTTGTTGTGACATCGAAAATGAAGCTGCTCACGTGACCTCGAGTCAAGGACTCCCGAAAAGTAGTTTAATATTGTTTTGAGCGAAGCGGTTTCTAACAGAAACATCGTGTTTCAAAATTGTTCAAAAAGTGAACATAATTTATGAAAATAATAGGCAACCAAAACTATTGCTTGAATGTCGTAGAAAATGTAGTAGGAATCCTAGTACAGCACTGTAGTGAGTATAATTACAAATACTAGGGCTACAAACCGGTCCTAGCTAGGCTAATTAATTGAGCTAGCACGGGCCTAACCTAGACAGACGGCGCCTGATTTTTGCCGGGGCTCGCGATCTGAACTTTTTTTGGAGTAGGTTAATGGCCAGTGTATAGGCCGCACCACAAACCTTGGGGGGGGGGGGGTTGGGGAAATACATTTGCTGAATAAATGGTCTCTCTCAACATAAATTGTGTATTTCTTTATCAATAATCCTAAATTAAGTAATTTACTGTAATCACTTAATGATTCAAAATGTTTAAAAACTGTCCCATAATTGTTCCATTCTCAAACTCCATTCAGCCGTATTGAGGCCCAGCCTATTATAGGCCTATCCTTGTTTGTATATAAAAATTACATTCCACTCATTACGGAATATAGTTTTTCTAATTATACTATTATATCAACTTTTACCATTCGTGACATTTTTATTTCTTCTTTATGAACTATTTATCCCCATTTTCTTCTGGAAAGATTTAGTACTAAAGTTATTCATAAAAATACAAATAAAAATACAGATACCACAGCTAAACCCTGCAAACCTAAAAAAAAAAACACCGCAAACCATTTTTTTTACCCCAAAAATAGGCTGTGACGAACATAAAATTATGATTTTTACAGAGATACCAAGTGAGTACTATACTACATGATTCAATCACTATCACAGGGTTTGGATGGGCTTTGCACTGTGTTTTTGTAGGTTTGCAGGGTTTAGAAATTTTTTAATACAAAAAATGGCCTTTTTACCCTAAAAATAGATTGTGACGAACATAAAATGAAGACTTTTTTTTTTTTATTGCAAATTGAGTCCTATACTATGTTATTCAATCAATATCACAGGATTTAGATGATTTTTTGGAGGTTTGCGGGGTTTAGCAATACCCGAATAATCAGAGTTAAAAAGAAGCTTTTAAACACATAATTATATTGTAAGCCAAGGGACACGTTTCTTGTATAATAAAAGTAAAAGGTATAAACTCTAGCAAAAAACATATTTAATATTTTAATATCTCCACTAATACTGGTCCGATTTACATAATTTTTGTTTTAAAATGCTTCATTTAGTTATGTCTTTCTTTTAATTTTATGTTTTTAGCTAATCTAGGCTAGCTAGCCAGCCAATGCAGTGGCAGTACAGCAGTAGGCCTATTTTTTTATGGTTTAGCCTTCTTTTAATCTTCTTAATCTTACTTTTTTATTTTATAGGCAGCGTAAGAAGGCTACATGTTGTTTCGTTTAGTTGACATTATTCACACACACCTCAAAATCTTTCTCTCTGCTGCAGCAGAGTCAAAGGTAGGACCTAGCTAGGCCTACCGTACGCGCGAATACAGTAAACAGCCAAGGGTCGCTAGGCCCAACCTACCGCCATAACATACCCATAACACAGCCATGAATCATGATTATGAAAGGTACAAACAGGCAAATCAATTTCAAAATACAAATCAAAATCAAATTAACTTCAAATTCTGATATATCTGTATCAGGTCTAGAGGTGTGTGAAACTTTACAAAAGCATAGTTCATAAGAAAATGATTCATTTTTGACTTGTTTTTGGTAAGCTTTACCGAGTACTTCGTTCAACAAAACGATCAAAACAATTTACGAACGACGGGGCGCCCTCTGCTGTAAAGTAGACCATAAACACGACAAAATAAATGAAAAATAACTCACCTTACGTACTTCAACATATATATTATCATTCCATGTTATTTATGTATTCCCTTTTGTAAACCTTTCCAGTTTTAATATCCGAAATCACACGTGTATAAATGTCGGGTCATTCAGATAATCACAACATCCAAATGGCGCGCGAAATGAATCTTGAAATTAGTTGACTTGCAGTTCAAAAACTTACTGTTTAATCCAAAAAGAGTAGGAAAATGACAGAGAAAGTTATCCAATTAAATATCTTTGTTGACAACACACATATATCAAAAAGGAATATCATCAGAAAACAACATGGTTATTATCCACTTCGTATAAATTCGAAGGACCCGGTTCATGAACTTCGTCGATTGCACAAAAATGGCGGCCAGAGTTCGCGTTGTTCTTTATTCGAATATATGCAAATTACTTCCCATAGAAGAGTGACTGACGCTATGGTATTTTCGTTACCATAACAGTGCCACTCAAGTATCGGCGTCTTTGTTAAGCAAAGTAGCTCCGCCTACCTATTACGTATTTCAACCAATCGCCTTCCAGCTTTGTTGCTTCATGGTGAGCCGTCCATTGAAAATAGCGGGCTCTCACCATTCTAAATCACATGACCCGATCTCTAAGTCATGCAATTCACCGGGAAAAATAAACTGCAAGTTCCTATCTTCAGTTGCAAATTGGAGCTTTACTTTCTGGTACTTTATACAGCATTCCGATACAACACAGGAAACACATATAATTTACAGACTGAAGTATAATTCATGATGAACCGACGTACTTTCTTTATTGTTACAGTATTTATTTCATTTTTGTTTCACTTTTAATAATACAAGTAGGCCTACAAAAAATAAATGTTAATACAGGTAGTTACAATTTTATTACAATACAAAAACGTATAGAAAGAAACACTAAAAATTCACTGGATAAAATGAAATTATACAGCTTTTTTTAAAAGGACCTCATGACTTCAAGATACTCATTTATTCTGGAATAAACGAAAACCACATACCGTATTCAAGACGGGACTGGTCTGCCTAATTATCTTTTGAAGTTTATGGTAGACTACAGTACCTAGCTACCACAAAAGACGACCTAAGAAATTCATGCTCTACTTTTAGATGGTTGATGTTTTCATTTAATTTTATGCATATATTTTTATATATTGAATGTTTGAAAAATATGCCTAGGCCTTTATTTCGAAATTCCAGCAATGTGAATTTCAGTACTGCATGACATTTTAAACCAAGCATGTATTTTCAACAATCAATCAAAAATATTTATATAAAATAGTAAAATTTACAGATGAACAAAAACATTCAGTGTGCTTTTGGCAGGGGAAAGTGGGGTAGTGCAGCCCAAACTTTTCCCCTCTAATTTTTTTTTATAAAAATTCTTAAAATTGAGAAAAAAAAAATTCAAATTCAAAACTGAGAGTATGCCATTTTCGGCCATCAAGAGGTACCATAATCAGAAATTTTCTAGCTAGTGCTAGACTCTGTCTGTGAACTCAGTTTCCTGGGAACCTCTTCGAATTCCTGTTCGAATAGAGTACAGTATTATTTTCCTGTTTAGGAATTTAAGTGTTTTTTTTTTGTTTTTTTTTTTATGGTCAAACACAACAATAAACTAATTTCACGATTACAATCATTATGTCCTAGATATAATCAATGCTCATTTCGTACCAGTTGATTCACTGTATACAAAACTTTATATTCTGCTGAACATCAAGAAGTGTTACTTGCTTGATGTTTTGAGTCGGTTGGTAAGCTTTATAGCTTATGTGACCACTTTAGACCTAAATCAACATTTTCGGACATCCAGTCCAGCCCTGGATTTATATAGCTTAAATTTACATCCCCTGGTCCCTCAAGAATTTTCAGAAAATGTAAAAAACTTACTTATGTTGGTATTGTGGAGAGCATTAATAATTCTAAAAACCTGTGTTCAAAACATAGGAGTGACTACAGAAAATGCTCTGCAGGAAACTAATATATATGGGGCTAGCCATGCTGAAACCAGTATCAGTGACCAAAACAAGAAAACTGACTTTATAATATATTCATATATTCTTATTCTGCATATTAAAAAGCTTTAAAATGATCGGTCATTTACTGGAATTAACTTACAATGCTGAAGTTATGAGTAAAAGTATTATATACAATACTACCACATTATTATGCTAATTACTTTAACATTTAGCAACAGTTCGCCGGTTTTGGGATGGGAAGTTAATCTTTCTTGGGTAAGCAATAAAAAATGACATTCACAGATGCAGTATTGAAATCAAAATGGCTTCCAGAGCCGCAATTGGGTATGAATTCAAAATTGCTCCAGAGACACAGGTAGCTATGTAATCAAGATGCCTCACAAGAATGAGGTAGTTACTTAATCGAAATAGCTACCAGAAACACAGCCACATATTCTTATGCGATTATATTGATCATTTCATAAATGTTACAAATTAGTGGTTGAGTCCGGTTCGATTTGTAGATAAAAAGACCAGGCAAGTTGTGCTACAAATATTTTTCACTTCTTTTTTGGAGGTGGTCTGAAAGACAGAAAAAAATTTAAATTTATAAAATACAAACATAATTGGAAGTTAGCTTACCAAATTCAATTAGAAGCAATACTTACGTACGTGTGCGCATGTCTAAATCAATAGACTGACCACTACGGCATAGCCACTGTCCAATACTTGTACTAACAATGACTACTCATTCAATCAATCAACTGTATACATACATATATATTTAAATTAAAAATTGTATACAATATACATATGTAATATTATTAAATTAGTGTATAATAAATACATTTATATACAGTAAAACGTCCATTTTACGTACCGCTTGGTACCAAGAGGTGTTCGTAGATTGAAAAATTCGTAAACTAGATCGGGTGTCAGTTTCCAATACCTAGGTCTAGCTATCGCTTGCCATTAAGCGCCGATAGGCTGACGGTGGCCAGCCTAGCACAAACCGACAGTGCAGCAGCATGGTCTATCGCGCATGGAGCCTAGCTGAATTTACCTTCGATAAAAACCAAATTATTTTAATCGCTGGTATTCTTCTACTTAACAAAATGTTATTTTAACTCTTATTCAAACATCTGTATGTTTTATGGACCTTTATATCAAGTTCCTTCTAGTTGATAGATTGCCGCATTGTATTGTTTACAGGCATTTCGCGATCATATATCATATCACGATGTCCCCAACACTCTCGTTCATCATCGTAAACATGTGCGCTCAATCCAACAACACTTGTGTTGGTAGTTCGTTGCTCTGGTTATGTTTATTACATAATTATAGTGATCATTATACCAAAAATGGAAGAAAAGATCGAACTATTAATAGATAGATACAACAAACTTGATTTTATCAAGAAAAATATAAATTATCACTTTGTAAAATGTGCGCAATCGGACTTTATGGTAATTAATTGATTGGAGATGACGTCATCAGGGGCAAAGACCATTCATAAAATTGACTATTCGTAAAATAGACATTCGTAAAATGGACGTTTTACTGTAAAAACAATTATATATATTTAAAATATACATTTGAATTAAAAGTTGAAAACAGAATTAAAAGTATACCTGTAGGTACCAACAACAACAGCATGGTCTCTTTCATAGGGTTCAAGGGTCAACTGTTCTTGTGGTTTTAGTCTTTCTGCTTGAAGTTTTTTCACTTCCTCAGCAAAAACTGCCTCTGGCTGCGCTGTTGAGTCGATGCAATTTGCCTAAACATAAGGTAAACTGTAACATTAAATGGCCAAACTGCACTGTAGAATCCATTCAGTACATTAAGGGTAAAATAAATCACCGATATACCGATCCTCTTAAACAGTATCAGTAAATATTATAACAGCTAAATTTAGGATTATATTCAGGAGTTCTTTAAACAAATTTTTATATTGTAAGCATTCGATATTTGTGAAGGGCCCCATTTGACAGTGATTATGTTCACTTTTGGGGTGTCCTGTCTCATATTTTTTTGTGCTTGTTCCTTGCTGTTTCTTTTATTGTAAATTTTAGTGTTTTCAGACAAACAAATAAAATGACATGAAAAGTGTGTTTGAGAAAATGTACCAAGAATAATTATAAAATAACCTTGATAGAGATGACAAAATTGCCTTCATTTTTTAAGAAATGGTGAGAATTAATGGCAACAATTCTAGCTTGGTCTGGCTGTGCAACATCAGCAAACACAGTATCAACCATTCCTAAACAGGAAACACAAGAAATTACATTATATTCAACATCTTATTGTAATATCATTTACAATGAACAAATTATATTATTTACATGATGGAAGTTTGTTGTAGCAGTTCATACAGCTTCTACATACACCGTAATTATCAAATATTGAGGTGTGCTTTAACAAGGTATTTTACTGCCACTTTTATATCTCTCATTGAAAGAGATAATTTTTAGATATTTTCTGTAGATTAAATGTTTTGTATAATAGTTGAGGTTCTAAAATAATCAAAAGAACCGGATGGTCCATCGTCATTTGAGATGGTTTCAAATTAATAATACAGTTGAACTTGCTTAAGTCGAATCCAAAATGGCATTCAAATATCGTTTAACTTTTTAAAATTTGACTTGCAGATCATTAATTAATGGAAAACACAATTTAGCATGTAAAATAGGATCAACTTAAAAATTATTCGAGTCGGGCAAGGTTGACTTAGGCAAATTTAACTGTATACATTATTGCATTTTGTATAGAATTTTAAGGAAAAAAAATGTTTTTCCTACCAACAAGCATGCGGTACTTATGTGGATGGCGGGCATCTTCAATGATTGGAATGACATTTGTGCGTTTCTTTGCAACATTTATTAAATCTCGACCTGATCTGTGAGAGAATTCTACAGCATATACAAGACCATCCTAAAATAAATTGAAAAGAAACATCATTAAATTTGCAATGGTTTTTGTCAAATTTTTCTGTTTAAGAATGTGGGGGGGTCCTTCTGGTGGTGATTGGGCAGTACACTGGGAGACAATCCCCTACTATTTTCCAAAGAGTGTACTGCGTTCTTTATTGTCCACATGGGCCATGAATTCACACGGGACCAACAGCTTAAACATCTCATCTGGTGTGCCATTGTAACTTGTATTTCAGCCATCCAGCTGAAACACTTGTATTTCAGCCATCCAGCTGAAACACAAGGAGAGGCAGCGATGGAAATTGAACCGAGGATCTAGAAATCTCCTCAGTTCAGAGCACACATAGTAGCTACCACCAGATTAACCGACTGAGCTAAGCTGCTATCTCCGACTGAGCTAAGCTAATCCTCTAGGTCAGTATATATTCAGCAGTGATACTTTATAAACTAAAAATGGTAATGACAATGGCTGTGGTAATGGTAATGACAAAGCACATATTATAGACAATCTCTATGCGCTTGAAATGCAGTCTTAAAAAAATAAAAATAAAAAGCCAAGAAATATCCTAAAACTTACAAAGGGAAACAACCGTAGAGACCAAGAGAAAGACAGCAGAAGGAACCAGTGACACTGCTCTGGATTCTCCAGAACCGAGTTCCTAAATAAGGGCTCGCTGGAACATGAATCTCTGGAACTAAGCATCATTACAATACTTAGAGAGTAGAGATGTGTATTTTTGTTATTAGAGAAAAATATGTTGCTAATTACTAATTCTAGTTTTGTTAAATTCAACGACAAATTTCCAACAAAGTACTTACAGGCCCAACAATATCAGACACATGTGAAACTGTTGTACCAGATGCAGCCCCGAGGTACAGCACCTTGCTTCCTGGTTTCATGTGAATCTTATCAATACCGCCCAGGATTGCTGCTGCCAACTTTGATCTGAATGGATTCCATGCTCTGTATTCAATCTTTCCCTCTTCACCAGGTTGCTTAAAAAAGGACAAAAAGCATTGAATTCTCTGTTAGCCTGTGGTAACACAGCCGCTATAACATATTCACAAATAAGTTGCATCCAAGTTAAACAAGCTTTCAATTGAAAGTAATTATTAAATCCTACTTCTTCATACACATCATATTTCTCACCTCCACTGCAATTCTTTTTTCACCGTAGACAGACTCGCCTGTTACCATGTTACGTGTAACTAAGGCATCCTCCTTACCTCGAGCAATAAATACTCCTACAAAATATAAGAAAAAGTGGTGAAATGCAAAACATTTTAACCACATTTACAATGAAACTGTTGTTTGTTCTGAAATATTCAAATTAAATTGGAAGTATGTTAACAGGCCTACTACAGTATTCAAACAAATACTTTTTTTTCAAATTGCTTCTTAAATCATATATGGTTCAATTGACATAATGCCCTTTACCTTCTATCCTATGAGGTTCAATAGACACAGATTTGCCAGCACCAAAACCACCTCGGCCACCACGACCTTAAAAAAAAAAAGAAAAACAATCAGAAACATGGTATATTTAACTAAGCAAGTGATGATTACAGTTTCTTGAAAATCATTTGGGAAACTTATCAATTAGATTCTCGGCAGCACCATACTATAAGAAAATACTCTTACTATATCTGTTTCAGTTATTTGGATATTATTAGCCATTTCATTTCATTTTCATTTCATTTCATTTCTTTAGGCACGAGGGCCAAGGATATGCCAATAAGTGAACTTAATCACTGTCCTACGTGGCATATCCATTTAACAACAGGGGACTTTATGGACCAGTACACCGGGTAACCCCCTACTCTTCTCGAATGATGTACCGGGTTCTTTAAAGTGCACACGAAATGCGTACACTGGGCCTACGGTTTAAAGTCCTTATCCGAGAAGACTTGTTCCACCACCGGAACCATTGGCGAGTGAGCCGTTCGAACCAACGCCGATATTAGAGCTGAAGGTCACGGTGCCCCTGACTTAACCGCTCGGCCAATCAACTCGCCAAAGGAGGATAGGACAATAATAACAAATACTGCACTTGAACCGAAGTAACCATTAAAATATGGACCTTTAAAAACCAGCCAGATTATTTGGGCAACCACATTGCTGTTGACATTATTTGGGCTAGTCTATGTGGATATCAGAGAAAACCACATTGCTGTTGACAAAGTAAAAAAAAAAAACTGTACCCAACCATTTGAAAAATATGACAAAGAGAAATTAAATAAACTTAATTTTATTACTACACTTTTTGAAGCCAATAATAATACAGAATTTGCTAAATATTATTATAATATTTTGTAGTGTTTATGTATGGTAAGAGACAAAAATTGTTTGTTGAATGGAGAGCATTTAAAAGAAAAAAAATTATAAAATGAAATCAGAAACCTCTTCCACGTCCTCCGCGTCCTCTTCCACCGGGACTGAAACCTATAAAATAAACAACAATAATTTAAAATTCTTTTACATATACATATTATTACTTCATGACACAACATAGGAAATCTATACTTCACTAACTTACCACCACGCCCACCTCCTCGTCCCCCTCCTCTACCACCATAACCTCCACCTCGTCCTCCTCTACCACCACGTCCACCTCTGTCACCACCACGACCACGAGGTGAAAATCCAAAACCTGTAAAAGTCAATAGAAAGTTTAAATTAGATTGTGAATACGATTGCTTACACTCTAACACAATGATCATTCTCAATGACCAATATAGGCCTACTGTTGTTACAACTTGCACTGTGTGCTTATTTAACCTGAAAAATACTTAGTTTTCATTTTGAAGTTATGTAAACAAAGATCATAGGGTGTATCTTAGACAGCTAGGCCTATGTAAGGCCAGGAGCCACAGTATAGTAAGGCCTGCACGGGGAATACAGTATATCCTCCGCGCAAAAATTTGGCCTAAAAATCTGTCCGCACATTTGGGAAAATAAGGGCCGTTTTCAAGGCAAACTTTGCGAAAATTTTGGCTTTGATAAAATCTACAGTATATAACCAGTGCAATTATGCAGCAATTACGATTCCTATATTTTTTGAGATATCCCCGCGCAATTAAAAAAAAATTTACAGTATGGGCTAGGGGTGTTAAGCCTAGCCAGGCTTAGTAAGTAGTATTATTATATTATTGTATGAGCCTATTGTCGGCCTAAACATTTTCAACAAAAAAAAAAAAAAAAACGCCTCTCTCACTCTCCACATAAAATGCATGAATTTCCTCCGCTCAGTCAGAGCATATTAACCAACTTAGGCTAGGCCTAGCCGGTGTAGGATATTTCGTTTTATCTATTTGAAACAAATGAATGTACATTATTATGCAATCATATGTTAATAATCGTGTTGTATTATCAGGACTTTATGCTGCAAATTAATTATTGTGGTTTTAAGCAATTTAATGGCATTAATACTGCGATGAGTTTGCGAACAAAACAGTGGATTTTATTAGGTTTGTGTGAGTTAATAAATGTTTTAAGATTCATATATTTCGTTTTATCTATTTGAAACAAACGAACAGTGGATTTTATTAGGTTTGTGTAACTTGGTAAGTTAATAATAATGTTTTAAGATTTAAAATATATTTTGTTTATCTATTTGAAACAAACGAATTTATATGTTGATAATCAAAGCAAAGGAATTTATTATTTTCATATTAAAGTGTCGACGCATATATTGAAGAAGAAGAATGTTGATAATATTAATATACTGCCAAATCAGTGGATTTTTATTATATTTTTCGTAATATTATTAAAGCTTACAGTATTTGATGCTATATTTCTTTGTATATTATGTCTAGGCCTATATGTTCTTAAATGATTGATTGATTGATTTGAAGCAGAAAGTATATTTAACACCACAAAAAATCACATTATTGATGCCCCATCCAGCACTCAAAATTTCTGACCTACGCTGACAGGCTGCCGACCGGCCTGTATTTTTTCAATGATTCTGTGTATTGCATAAAAAAAAACAAAAAAAACTAAATACATCGCCCTAAAATCAAGAACTTTAACTGTAAATGCCCTTCAAAGAGAAGATAATAGAAATACATGTTTCCGTGGTTACGCTTGTATTGGATAGGGCAAAACATGCCTATTCGTGCATAACAAGTGTGCGCAGTGTCTGCCAATTGATGAATCACCTAATGCCAATTCACCAACTGATTAAAAGTTCAACCTGGTTTAACAAGCAATAATACTGTTATAACACACAACAGAGGTTAATGATCATAATCAATGTCTGAGTTAAGCTTATTAAATTAATACACAAGAAAACAACACGTCGTATAAACCATGGCCACAGACCCTAAATTATAGGGTCTGTACAGGCGAACAGCTCAGGAAACAACCACATTCCTGAACCATCGCACATGTTCATACAGTTTCCATGTACAGAGATCAAGCCAGTCGTCTATTTTCAGCATTTGACATTCTTTCCTTGTCTCCGATAACATTCCTGAATTGGCGGCATACAATTTATTTATTTATTTATTTTCATTTTTTTTTTTTCAGAATTTCAATTTCAGAATTGTGGATCAAATGTCATTTGAAAAATTTATGAATTTTCAGGTTGTAGTGTTTAAAGCTACATCATACATGACCAATGTAATTTGCAGTAAAAATTTACAATCAAAATGTACACTATTTTTTATTTTAGCATTTACAAAAATTAACAGAAATAATTGGAAAAAAGTGAAAGAAATATTATTGTTAACATGCAACTTGCTATACACTCACTCAGAAACTTCAAATGTTTATAAAACCATCCAGTGGTTCAATTTTCCTCAAATAAAGTTTTTTGATACTACTGAGAATGAGTAGTTTTTTGTGCTATTTTTTTGTATTTATCATGTGGTGCCTATCTAGCCTAGGCTTACTTTACTTATTAAAGTGTATGGCCAACGCCCTACTAGATGGTCTAGAGCACTTATGGGCCAAAACCTACTGTATCTAGTTAGGGCTAGGTTTAGGCCCAGCAGAGCATGAATTGAATAGGCCAAATTTTTCAGGAAGGACTTCGATATTTCATAGGCCTAGCTAGCCAGTTCATGAGCGAGCCTACCTACTGAGTGTAGAGATAAGATGAGTACTTCTGTCTGGCGGATGGGATAAAACACAAGCTCTTTCATTTACTGACAATTAAGATAGTAAAACATATACACTTGTAAATTTTAATATGATAATTTTTCATAGAAACAAAATGTGATTACTTACCAGGTCTACCCATATTTCTGAGTTTCTGAAACACTAAATCTTCTAACAGCACCCACGTGCATAAAAATGCTTACAGCCAGATGCGTGATTGCTGAAAAAAATACATCGTAGAGGGCGCTAATCAACGATTTCATTACCATCCAACCGTAACTTTGTTTCGCGAAATTTATGTTTTTTTCGTGATCAAAGCGGAAAGCGGAAAAAAGCCTTGTTTTCACATTTAGCAAAATGATTTTGGCAAAACCATCTAGGCGGAGGAAAGAATAAAAATGAAATTTTATTAATGAATTAGACAGTGTAGTATTGAGATTGATAAATGCTTTAAATTTATATTTTTTTGTTTTGTTTTTTGTTTTTTGCGAACTTTGGATGGCTTCTTTTCGAGATGGGCTTCTTTAGAGTCTACTTTACAAAGTAATAAGGGGCCGCTTTTCAAAATTAATGCTGTAAATTTTGGGAATACTATAAAACAAAAAATAACTAAACTAAATAATAAAATAAATAATAAAAAATGAAAGTGAAAATAAAAGTTCGAGGCTTTACGGTATAGCCCTATCTTATTTTTGGATTTTAGAAGAGCAGAGGGGGCATAGTAAAAATAAAATGTTTTTTTTAAATGAATTTTCCATTTTTACAAGTAGATGGTGCGCTAAGTAGCCAAAAATACAATCCATTACAATATTTTATTTGTCAACGTGACATTGACATGAAATTTAGTTTCCCGATGCTTCAACATTGAATAAAAACAATTTTTAAACTAAAACTCATAAAAAGATGCAAAAACAATTAATTACTACAAAGAAAGATACTGCAATACAGAAGCTGTGTGTGTGTGTGTGTGTGTGTGTGTGTGTGTGTGTGTGTGTAATAATTTTACCAGGCCGTCTCATAATCTAATGTAATTTTGTTATAGGCCCTATTCTGTAAGACTTTCATAATATTGTTATTCAATTAATTGTAGAATTAAAAAATTAAATGCAAAAATATCGGGGTTACCTGTAATGACTTGGGTCTATATTTCTATGTGCATTCTAATGTATCAGTCGATAATTCCGGGGTTTTAGTTTTACCATTGAGGAATACTTTAACTCCTTGGTTTTACCAATATACTGTGCTGAAATCTCTTACGGTTAGAATAGCCTCAGTTACTACCTTGCTGTAAAACAAATTTATCTATTTTATCTTAGTTATTACGGTATAAAATAAATATACAAAGCAATAGCTGAGAGCTAAATATGCTTGTATTACAAAATGGGAAAAAATGTAGAAAAATATATAAATATAACAATAGAAAAATATACATCAAATTTACAGTAAAGAACCATTAAAAATTTGCAATTTCAGACATAGGCCTAATAAAAATAAGCCCGTTTCTTGCGCGACTCCAGGGCTGCAATCACTATGCCAAATAAATAAAATAAGCAATAAAAAAAAATGTAATAGCAATAACAATATTGACAATTATTAATCTATTAATCAATAAACAAATTGTAAGAAAAAAAAATTTAGCAGAGCGAGGTTTCGATCCTCGGACCTCTGGGTTATGGGCCCAGCACGCTTCCGCTGCGCCACTCTGCTTCAACAATAAAAATGATGATTGTACCATTATTATTTTGTTAGTACTATTCCGCCCTCTATGATTTTGTCGCGGGACCAGATCGAATTGATCGAATCAGCTGTGTGGCATATCTTTTCAGTAAGGAGGAAAGATTGTTTTAGCTCAGCTATTTATATTGATGATTTTCAAAAGAGGACCTTTGAATACTGCTTAAAAGTGTTTCCGCTGATTATGGTTAGCCTAAGCAATGATAGTACAAGGCAAGGGGTAAGTAGGACTAAAGAAAAAAATAAATTAATTAATGTCAATGAAGATGCCGATTCCTAGGGCTAGGCTGGGCATAGCTAGCGAAAGTGGACCTCATCTTTGTTGGGGTGACAGACGATCGGGCACATCGGACTTTTGAAAAGTCTCGTGTGCCCGATCGTCTGTAATTCCTTTGTTGTCCCCTCATTGATCGAGAGCCTTGTCCTTCCTTCTTTGGCCTTCTGCAGCATAGTAAATCTAGACCAGGGACTTGTTATTTTATAACAACTCCCTGGCTAGACCTAGGTCTTGAATCGTAGTTGTACTGTAGGCCTAGGCCTAGTTGAAGTACTAGCATAGATAGAGAAAGGTACACGGCTGTATAACACGGCAGCTCCAACTGTCCTAGCAGCACCACGCAGCCTAGCAAAGGTGTAGCATTTTTATCACTCACGAATGATAAAAAACATAGGCCCCTAAATAGGCTTTTCTTAAATTTTAAGGCCCCATCATTTTATACTGTAAAGTTTTTTAATTGAGCGGAGCATATCTAAATTGCTAGGAAAATAGGTGCGCGGATTTGTAATTGCTGCATAATTGTTATAATGCCTAGATTTGTTCAAAACCTCATTTTCAGCAAAATGTGTGCGGAAATTAGCCCTTATTTTCCAAAATGCGTGGACGGATTTCTAGGATATTCCTTGTGCAAATCTGGCCCTACATCAATTTTGAACAGAATTTGGACAATTCTTGTTATAAAAGTTTGGTTTTATTGATTATTAAGCAGTTTGATACTCTTGTGTGGAAATCCCTTTTGCATCTGTGTGGTCCTGTGAGGTCCCGTGTTGTTCTGTGTGGATGGTGTTTAGGACCCTTATCATTAGCCATATCCTATCTAAAAAATTCTACACTTGGTTAATACTATAGGTCCCTGGTTCTTAATTTATTTAAAGGACCAAATTATTTTTAGATTTGATGTTTCAAGCAACTTGTTAATGTTGCAATGTTACAACAACTCCCTAGTAGGACAAATCCTGTATGAGTACTTTTAAACTAAACTTGTTACATGCATAATTGTAACAAACATCCAGTAATTTTTTATTCTTATCAGTCATACTATATCCACCAAATACCAGGGATTTAAAGCCTAAAAACTTTTCGCTAATAAATTCTCGGGTCTACAAATAATAAAAACAAGTTTGTGATAAAGTTTTTATTTTTAATCTGCTGCAAATATCATATTTAGCTGAACTAAGACCTATCTTTTGGCATTTGTCGAGTGGTTGGCATTGGATTTAATTCTAGATCTGGGTGGGGTGCATCACCCCTACTTCACATTGGCCCAATGTTGTGTTTTTGCCTTCACTTTATTGAAGGGCTGGTAAAGATTTTTTTGCTGAAAACTCCTAATTTCATCTGAATACAACATTCTGAGAGTAAAAGCAGTGTGCATTTGTTGACCAGGCTTCACTCAAGGTTTGTTTCTTTTTGTTTTTTGTTGATGCACATAGTTTATGATTATATTTGATATTCTCTCATTGTCTGTTTTTGCATATTTATGTGTATATATAAATTTAAATCTACTAACCCCTTTTACCACCCTGGATCCACCACTGAGTTCTGATATTTTTTACTCCTGCTGATAGGCCTACTTCTTTGACCAACAAAATGACCAGTTGAACCAATCTCAGGATGATGATGATCTTTTGTTGGCCCACAACTGGTCTGGGGATGAAGAGCCCAAGTTTCACAAAGTAAAGACAGTTCCTGTTTCCTATTGTCAAGTCTTCTTACTGGTAAGCTAATTCCATGGTAAAGGTAACATGATGTTGCAGTGCTCTGACTATGATAAATGTTTATCGTGATAAGCATTGGTATGACTACTCAATGTGAAAAATGATAAATAAAATAAAACATAAAAGAATTATTATTATTATTATTATAATTATAATTATTATTATTATTAATCCTGATGATGACATAATTATTGTTGAAATATTGAATCCCAACTCGATGACCTGCATTTGAATATTTGGAGTATGTATTCATTTCATTCATTACTGGTATGTTACTTTTTATTTCAGATGTGCTATGAAATGTTGCTATTTCTTGTTCCATATGGATTAGAAAAGAGATTGAACCTAGATGATAAGAAGAGCTTCTCTATCTTGGTATACAGCCACCTCTTGCTCTGGTTAATTGTTGGTGTAATTACTTACTACTCTCAACATCAACATGAAGTGATGAAGAAAAATGGATATGTTGAATTCTATTCAACTATCAAAACAATACATAAGATACCATTCCACACATTATGTGTAGGTTAGTATGTCATTATTAAGGCAATTACATTGCAAGGCTTTTATTGACAATGGTCATCATTGAGGCATTGATAGCACTATGGCTGCTGCTGGCAATGGTCATCATTGAGGAGTTGATAGTGCAAGACCTGTCACTGACAGTGCCCATCATTTAGCCATTGACAGCACTAGGGCTGCCGCTGGCAATGGTCATCATTGAGGAGTTGATAGTGCAAGACCTGTCACTGACAGTGCCCATCATTGAGCCATTGACAGCACTAGGGCTGCCTCTGGCAATGGTCATCATTGAGGCATTGAATTTGCAAGAACTGCCAATGACAGTGGCCAATATTTGAGGCATTGACAGTGCTAGGCCTAGGTAATAGTAAAACTCAGAATAAAGTGGCATAAAACCAGTGAATGAAGGTTTCTGGAAGTGCACTGGAAACATCAAATTTTAGGTGTGGCCCTCTGTGTTAAAAAAAAAATTCCCAATGGGGCCCCCCCCCCCCGACACATTTTATGCCCAACCCAACTGTACATTGAATTATATTTAGTAATTATAATACGTTAGATTTATATAGAGCTTAATGCCTCTAAGCGCTTCACATTACTAACCCCGGTCATTGGATTAAATGCCTATGGAACACAAACTCAAGCTCCCTGGGGGAGTATTCCATAAGGTTGCAGCAGCTACATCAGCGCATTTTGGCATTTAACCCTACCAGGTACCCATTTATACTCCTGGGTGGAAAGAAGCAATGCAGATAAAGTGCCTTGCCAAAGGACACAAGTGAAATGCACATTGAGGGGATTGAAACCCCGACCTCAAGGTGGGGAAACCAAACCGTTGCCACTGCACCAAACCACTTGTACTAATAGTACTGATGTTTGGAACATAGTGTAATTATTTGTAGCATTGCAATGGAAACATAGTGTAATTATTTGTAGCAGTACCATGGAGACAATGCCTCAACACTCAAACAAATCTTGATTACATTTTCTACAATGATGAATGTTGTAGGTAATGCATTGTCACTTCTACTGGCTATGCTGGCTACTGATCTAGAATTATATAAAAAGAAAGAGGTTCTTGAGCCTGTAATGTTCTTGGAATTGATACTTACATTGGAATGGCTGATTGCTGTCTGTTGCACTATCAAATACATCAGTAAGTCTTAAACTCCAAAATTTCTTGTTGAACCGAACAATAAACTTATTTAAACCTTAACATAACAAAAATTCAACATTATATAAAAAATTAAAAGAATTATTTCCTGGACATTAAATGCATGGCAAAGGGAGTTGAATATTAATATAAAATATGAAATTATTGATTTCTTGTAAGGTATGGTGAGGGCGTTCAACAGGGCTAAGCCTGCACCAGATGTAGAACAAGAGGAGGTTATGACCTTATTAACCCAAGCCCATATGCATCGACATGAGGTTGGCTTTAGGTAATAATACAGTGTACTGTAGACGACTACAATTGTGTGTTTAAAACTGTATCATCATATATTGTTCTTTCTCCTTTATGTTCAATACTTTTTTCAATATGTCATTTTATGTGCCCTTACAAAGTCATAATGAAGTCGTTAAATTTAGATGTTTGATTTTAATGTGGACCAGTGTGGTAAACATATAATGTTACAGAATCAGTATCAAAACTTATGTTTAATTTTTATTTTTGCCAGAGATGGGGATTACCATGACAACCTATTAGAGAAGCAAGGTGATATGATTCGTTACCTGAAGGAACATAATGAATGTTTAAGTAAACGCATCATGACAATAAAAACATCAACTCACGCTGAACTACTTAGCAGTATGTCCAGGTAATTTGTTAGTTTTTAGCATTTTTTATATTCTTTGTTATGCGTGTTATGCCTTCAAAAGGTAATCTTGTTTTTGTAACTACTGTAATCTTTTTAAGAAATATATAGAACTGTACTGTGTCCTGATTAAAGCTGTGAAGCATGATATAAATGATGTTACAGTACTGTATTGGCAATATTATTTTATTACTTGACTGAAATTTCTATCATGAATTTTGAATCTGATGTCCAATTGGATATACAGGTATATCAAGTATTGATGGCCAATGTTCTATCAATGTCTTGTAGGTGAAGGGAATTACTTACTATGGGATATGATGTGAGAGCAAGTGGTTGCTTCAACTGAACCTGTGTACATTTCATTTATCCTGAAATAACAAGGTCAAGCAGATATATGTATAGAACTGTGGTTGCAGAGCTGTATTTATTTTACATTTAATGTTGCCCACCAAGTTTATGTGACTGATGTATAGAAAAATTGACAAAGATCTATAATCTTGAGGAGTGTGCGATTGTAACAGTAGTTGTATTGTTTCTGCTGATGCAGTTGCAGATCTTATTTAAGTTGTCCTCTTCCATGATCCATGGTGTATAATAATAATACACTGCAGGTAATAATAATAATTAGCTATATTTTAACACAGGAAAACTTGTTTCAACTAGAGTTGTTCTTCACGTCTGTGAAGAAGCAAAAAATTAACAAATTGAAATTAACATACATTTAGTTAATTGTACAACTTAAAGAAAACCAAAAGTACAATTAATACAACAATTATTCGATATGGAAATGTCGCCATTCTAAAGGAGTCCGCGTGCATTCCCCAATGGAAATTTGTTGAGCAAATAATTATTGCACTTTAGCTAGGTTGGCTGGCTGGGCTGGGCTCAAATGTTATACTGTAAATCCCTTTCTCCGGCTAGCACTCCCTTTATTTAGCCTCCCTGAAGAGGCTTCTGTGCATTATGAAAACTTTGTAGATTAAATTGTATATTTTTGTTTATGTTAATTTATCTTTTGGCACTTGGCTAACAATAAACTTCCAATAGAGATGGTGTGTTTGTTGTATATGTATTGGATATGACAGTTTGAAAAGAGGCTAAATTTATTATTGATGACTGTATAATATTCAATTTTTGAAGTGAAAATGTAGAATACTTTTGATATAAAATATCAGTGTTTCCAGTCAATTCAAATCACGTTTTATGCCTTCACAGGACTGTACTGAACGAAATTTGCTTTATGATTCTAAATTCTAATCTATGAAAAATAATAGAAACAAAGGAACGTATTGTATATGTTTTATAATTATCTTTATTTTTTTTACATTTTGTAGGTTTTGCTATAAAACAAATTATTAAACATTGACAAAACATATCAGCAACATTTATAATACTGTATTGTAAAAAAAAGCCTTCAGACCCGGCTGAATGGCAACACATTGCAACAAGTCAACAATAAAAGTATATAAAGATAAGCTGCTGATAACTAAGCAAGTACTGGTCACAATATTGGAAATTTTTAGAAGTGCACTTCAGGAGTTATCTACAATAATGGTGCCCTGCCTCTACTCAGCCATTAAGATAAAATAAATCCATATAAAATTTAAAAAAAAAATGATCTTCAAAATTCAAATGTAAAAACTTTAATATTAATTTTATAAGTTACAAATATTAGACAAATCTTCCACTATTAAAAAAAAAGGACACCAGTAAAGGAGATTATATATTCAAAAGGTGGTGAATAATTTTATAGTTCAAAAAATATTCTGGAATATATGAACTGTAATGTACACAATTTAAAATTTACAAAATACAGTATTTAAAACTTTGGCAATCAAATTTGGTCAAGACGTACACCTAGGGACTATGCTACTGCTATTTGTGTGTTGTACACGTTGTGCCAATGATACTGGTCTTGCGCTTGGTACTGGTCTTGTTGATACCGGTTTTGGTTGTATGCTTTGTATTGGTCTTGGTACCGGTATTGGTTGTGTGCTTGGTGCTGGTCTTTTGCTTGGTGTGAGTTATTTACAGGTTGCTTGCTGTATTTGGTATACACATATCCTCCTGCAACTCGTTTCTGTATTCCATTTTGCGACTCATTTGTATTGATATTCGATGTAACATCTTTTTTGGATGACGACACTAAAAATGTTGATCCCCTGTCTCCAAACCTATAAATAAAAATACAGTAGTAAAAATTATGTTCAGAATAAAGAATACTTTTTTATTGTCCATCATCGATCAAACAAATGAACAAAAGAAATGTTTGATAATACAGGTACCTCCTTGGATTAACGATACTTTTACTGCCAAGGCAACAGGAAAACAACATAGCAATTACTACTACTATTTATAATACATTAGCATTACTGTATCTTGTTTTTGAGCACGTACCTGCATGCTACTTCTCCTGGGTCAACCCATAACACCATTTCTTCAGGCAAACAAAGCTGCGTGTATTCGAGATTAGCATTTTTAGCTACTGTTTTCAACATAGGTTCTTGTGGTACGTTGGGGCTGACTCGTAAGCATCTATAAGCTTGACCTCGTGATGGCGATTCCTCGTACCAATGATTACGATACTTTTTCGCTAATGCTACAGTTAACTTGTCTGAAAACGTGTTTAATTGTTCTTTAGTGAGGTTTCCCTTTGATTTTATCATGCGTGTTATAAACACTACTGCTGCCGCTATTTCGTTCTTCATTTTTTTGTTTTTCACGTACTGTCCAAGCCCAATATAATCTATTCACGACGCCACAAATGTTAAGATTCCTTTCAATTTCAAGAGGGCAATATTGTGCTATGAAATACTACAATTCTGTGAAGTACACTGAGTCTTTCCTAGAATGTTCCACAACAATCAACAAAAAATGTTCGCACCTGATACTTATATCATTATCATCAGTATTAATAGCCATACGTCACCGCGTCATACCAAATGAAACGAACCAATGACAGCTCCGTATTCTATATGACTCACGATGTCGTAAATGAATGATTTGTGACGTAAGTACAAACGTCAGGTAACAACCAATGGAAACCGCGTATTTTGTTCTGACGAAATGAAGCAATGAATTTCACTAGGAAATCATCTGGCCAAAAAAGGCACTATTCTATTTATAGATATGACAACATTAGAGGGTGTGGCCGCCGGGGTGGCCCTCGCGACAAGGAAGGACGAAGAGGGCGGTGTTCTTAGTTACCAGACGCGCAGCGCATAGCACCATTGTTCACGACACAGAGACAGAACTGAGGGGGGCAGTGCGCATAGCTGCGGAATCCCTAATCAAAATGCCTCCTAAACAGAAGGGAAAGGGCAAGAAAAAAGGAAAGAAAAAGAAAGATGGTAATACTAAATGTTGTTCACTATAGTATTCGACTATTATTACCGAGGCCCCTAACTAGCTAGACTAGTTACAGTACTACTACTAGGCTAGGCCCCCTACTAGTAGGCTACTACTACTACTAGGCCTAGCCTAGGCCTAGTACTATAATTGTACTAGGCCTATACTATACTCTAGCCTAGGCTAGTCCTGGAGGCCTATTCTGTATTCATCACATGTAGCCTAGGCTACTCTAGGATCCTAGGCTAGCCTACTACTAGGCTAGTAGGCCTAGGTATGTAAGGTAGGCTAGCCTACTATCTACTAATCTAGGGTGGCCCACAACGTGCTACTTGACTAGCTTAGCTGGTTCTGCTAGCCAAACAAAGCAAGATAGCTCAGTCAGCAGCAGCCTAGCCTAACCAGGCCTAACATTAACAATAACATAAGTATCCAGAACATATCATAACTAGGCTATAATAATAATATACACAGTAACTGAATAAACAGTGGCAAACCATCAAAACAAGCAATGCATACCCTGGCTGAAACGAAAAAAAAAAAATATATATATATATATAATAGTAGTACAGTTTCTCCGTTTTATTTAGCATTTCTTAGTCAGAATCTTCTATATAAACCTTAATTTTTCATGTTGATTGCTACAGTTCATTGGAATACCAAGGTTTTTCAATGTTTGGCCTACTTTGGTATCTAGGATAAGTCACACTCAGGCCTTTCGCATCATAGTACACTGCTTAGAGTTTCCGCATGGCTGGTTTTCAACATCTCAGCCAATCACATATTCAGTGAGTCAATGGGAGTCAGAGCATACACTACAACACTTAAATTTGCTATTGTGACAACCGTGTGGTGGCGTCAGAATAGCTAATTTAACACTGGAATGGAAGTGGCGCTTCCAAGAGTATGTGCGCATGCTCCTCTTCTCACAAATCGGGACCTCCACTGCCGATCGGGTACTCTGTGATTAAATTTAAATAAATTGCATACATATGACTGGTATAGAAGAAAATTTGAATTATTATTATTTGAATTGAAATGTGTTAAAATACAGGAATAGGAATTCTTTTGAAGAGAAGATAATTACTTTCACCACCTTGGATTAAATTAAAGGGAATGTTTTCTGTGCCTTTCCATCGACAGAACATCAGGGGAAAGATATATTATTACGGTGTTGTGCTATAAAAAGTACTTTTTAAAGCAGAAACTTAACAAAACCTATTATTAATAATTTGTTATTGAGGAAAGTAATTTTCTTGGCATTTTTTTAACTTTCATTTTAGATGCGGAATTAACTATTGAAGATAAATACAAAAAAACTATCCATGAGATTGAAGCTCTGAAGGACCATCTTGCAAACAGGAAAGAATTAGCCCGAAGGTCACAAGTTCACAGTGAAGAATGGAAGGGCAGAATGCACTCAGCAGAGGAGGCTCTTGTGCAGCAGAAGGTAGACCAGAGGGACGTCACATCAGGTACAGTCACATGAATGTTTTCTGTCCAATTCAATGCAGTTTTATACCCCATGCAATACATAATATGACATTAAATATAACAGTATACTGTACATTAACGAAAATGTGAAAAGGAACATTAAAGTAAGCACTGATGCAGGGCCCTTAAGAAATACAATTGTTTATTTATTCAGCTCCAAACAATAGTAACCAAGATGGAGGAAATCAGTTGAAAGCACACCTATACTAGTTTATCCACCTAAACATAAAAAACATAATATCATAAGCATTACAATAATAACTATTATAACTTTGTATGTTATACTTATAGACATGACGAGGCAGTACAAGACCATGCAGACTGAAATGTCAATGAGAATACACCAGTTGGAGGCTGAACTTGGAAAGGTCAAAGTTCAATTAGGTACAGTAAGTGTATGCTGTAGTAAATTATAGGATCTGTGATAGTACATTATGCTGTATTACCCTGGTTTCTAATAGGCGCCCTGCAGGCCAACTATGGCACGCGGAACAATTTATTCTGGCCCGCGAGAGAAAATAAATTTATAGAAAAATATATTTAAAATTACTAAAAATAATAATCATTTAATAAATATCTTTTACAATAAAGTGAAGACCGAAATGCAACACTCCGTGGGCCATTTTGAAGTAGGGGTGACCCCACTCAGATGTAGAATAAAATACATTTCTACCAATTGGAAAACGTCCAAGATTGTTAAACAAGACATACCAGCTTAAAAAAACTTTATCATAGACTTGTTTATTATGAGACAAACCAGGCCCATAGGCAGGGTGATGCAGAGGGTGCAGACACAAACCATGTCCGTATGTAGGGTGGTGCAGAGGGTGTGGACGCACCACCCCCTCCTACTTTCAAAAGGTCCACTTTCTTTAAACCTTACTATTGCACTAAGATCGTTTTGAAATCCGAAGGCCAAGGATTGGATTGGATTTATTTGGTGTAAACACGAAAGTCTAGAAGAAGACTTATTTCCAGTGGAGTCCTTCTGGTTGGGATTGGGCAGTACCCGGGAGACAATCCCTTATTCTTTTGCAAAGAGTGTAGTGCATTCTTTAACGTGTACATGGGCCATAAATGCACACGGGACCAACGGCTTAAGTGTCTCATCCAAAAGACGATGCGCTATTGTAACTTGTATTTCAGCCTCAGCTGAAACACAAGGAGAGGCAGTGATGGGAGTTAAACCGGGGTCCTAAAGATCTCCACGGTTCCCCGCACATTAAACTTTCCAGTAAAAATTTTTCAATTGGGAGAACACTAGCTTATTAATGGCAAAGTTCAAAGTAGTACACTGACAATCAAGTGGTCAGAAAAGCCTGTGGCGTACTGATATCGACCAAGGATCTTGCCATTACAGGGTCTCAGCCACAGCAGCAAACATAATCACTATTTAAATTTAAACATAATTTAAGTAGTTTTAAAATGTAGTTTAAAGCTTTACTGAGTGTCTTTTTGTCATTGCTAACACAATATAGAGCGGACACAGGTAGAGTTGAAAGAAACTAAAGCAGAGAAAGAAAAAATAACAGAAGAGAAAAATCAGAAGATATCTGAACTGGAAACCAAGATTGATGGAATGGAATTAGCATATGAGGGCGTGCTACATGTAAGTATTATATCTGACATAAGATTAATAATAATATTAGTCACTAAAATGAAATGGAATTAGCATATGAGGGCGTGTTACATGTGTTATATCCAACATAAAAATGTATGTCACTTGATATGTTTTGCTAAAGCCTCATGATATACAGTATAACAAAAAGGACAAGAATATTCAGTGTTTCATTACAGTACTTTCCAGATGGTGTTTATTCCCAAATCATTATTTTCCAAGTTATATATCCTATGTTATGTTTACAACTGGTTTTTGTTTTATACAGGATGCTCTTGACAATATGGTTGCCAAGCTGGACCTTGCTAAAAACCGATGGAAGAATGAAGCAACAGTTATACACGCAGAAAATAAACAAAGACTTCTAGAGTTTGGTCTCAATCCTATTGATCTCTAGAAGGCATTGAATTGGTGGGGGTGGGCAATAGGGCTCCATTTATAAGTCCTATATGCTAGCAAACAGAAACTAAGTACTGTATATGAGATGGTATAATGTTAGACTTACAAATTTCTAATTTATTGATTTTTCATAGTATTAGCTAATTTGGGAGAGCACCACCATTGTTGGTTTATGTTGAGAAACTTGTGTTGAATTTAAATGCGAATTAGAAAATCCCAGAAAAGGTATAGTATGGAATGCTATTGGTGCCAAAATAGCTATAATTTTAATAGTTTCACTGATTAAGACAAAATTAGGGACTGGAACCCAGTCTAATATAATGTAT
This sequence comes from Anneissia japonica, assembly GCF_011630105.1. Taxonomy (NCBI): domain Eukaryota; kingdom Metazoa; phylum Echinodermata; class Crinoidea; order Comatulida; family Comatulidae; genus Anneissia; species Anneissia japonica. The sequence continues at coordinate 546,880 of NW_022694363.1, read as the reverse complement.
GTTAGCAAACAGTGATTAGGTACATGAAGTGTTATACTTTATGTGGCTGCACTAAGACCCAGTAATGGCGAGATCCTTGGTTGATATCGGTATGCATCGGTACAGGCTTTTTTGACCACTTGACTGCCAGAACTACTTTAAACTATGCCACTGATAAGGTGTTTTATGTAATATATTTTTGTAATTAAAATAAAATCAACTGAAATGTTGATTGATAAATGATGTGTACAGTATTTGTTGTCAAATTGTATTACAGTACTGTATTTTCCAAAAGTGAATTAAAAAAACTTGCAACAGTTCCATTCACACATTCTTCATTCATTCTTTTATTAATCTATTCATCCATCTATCTATGGTAGCATGCAATATTCAGAAGCACTAATAACGATGCATAACGTTCAGATAAGGAAGTAAAAATAAATACATGTCCATTTATTCATTCCTTCATTCATCCATCCATCCATCCATGACTACATGCAATATTGAGTGGCTCTAATGACGTTCACATAAGGAAGTAAAAATAAAAACACAACCGTTTATAAATAGAAATGTTTATTCCCAATGCAGTGTTAAAAATGAAAGTACAGTAATCTTTACAAATATAATATGTTGTATCATAGTGCTATAAAAAAGTTAGAAATATACATGAGAGTGCTAAAAAATATCTGATATCTGGATTTTTGTTAAAAAAAGAAATGCACTTTTTAAATTCTGCATTAAGAACATCAAGGCTTGTTAGATAGCAACTTTCATGTGAACTGATTAAAATTCATCTCAGAGCATAGCAAACTAACATCTAATTTACGGTTGCTTTTGCATACACAAATAATAATTATATCTCTTGCATCATCACACTTTTAGTCATAATGTACAAAAACGTAAACAATAATAGCAGCTTACGTGCTATTTGTTACCATGACTAAAAACGACCTGGAGAAGGGGACCTGGGGGAAATATGGGAACGGCACGAAAGCAATGTATAATATGTATCCACATGCAATTAATTGCGTACAACAGAAGCCTAACGCCTGTGAAGTCTATCAATCACAGCTTAATCACAGCTTAACGAGACAAATCTCGTCTTTTAACACATTGTACTGAATGTATACAAACTAAGATAAGGCACTTAATACAGTATGTTATTGTCAGATAGTGGCGGTAGGAATGTACCTTTCATCTAAGCACCGCTCACTTGATATTGTTACCCCACAAAAAACAGCGTAAAGGTATGTACACACTTGCGTCTGAGAGACAAGCGCGTATCCTTAGCATTCTGCTTGGGTCAGTTTTTTTATTTTGATTGATACTCCGGAAAAGTTCATTGTATGCATAATAGAGTGATGACCAGCTACATTTGATGACATAAAACTCTAGCAATTACACCCAAATGAGCGGCATGGTTCAGAGGGCGCACATGCCCCTTCTTGGCTAGATGCACATCCTCTGATCCAGGAGACCAATAAACTCCAAATTTGCAAGTTAAAAAATCTAATCCAATTTCGCCCCTTTTGACTTAATTTCGTAAACCTATCCTTTATCAACAGACACACTATCTTTTGATCTTGAACTCCACATCTAAAACTATAGCGGGCCCACCCACTTTCATTCCTGGCCCCTTAATAAAAATGAGACTGGGGCCACGGGAACACCACCTGTCGCAAACAGGGGCGGCAACAGGCATTCTCTGACGAGGGGTCCACGGTCCCCCCCCCCACCGCCCGGAACAAAATTGAATTTGGAAAGTCGGGAATTCTTTTTATTATACGATAATAATATTTGTGTTAATTATGGGATTCTTCATTTTAAAAGGATGTCGGAGGTACTGACCCCCTGTGAGATACTATCCCCACTGCAACCCATACAATCGCAATATAGAACACCCCGCACATACGGTAGCGCTGCCTGCACTAAACAGGTTTTAACCACAAAATTCGACAGCTTTGTAAGTACGACCTTGCTGGACCCCCACTAGCGCCGCCCCTGGTCACAAAACAAATTACCTGTGTGTATGTTCATTACAGTATAGATATGAGAAATGCTGGTCAACACTGAGGTAGTTGATAGTTCACAAAGACATTTTAGAATAGATTTCAAATAAATTAAATTTGAAAAACAACTTGTTTTTATCGTGGCAAGATTACTCTGCGACCTTGTTTAGTGGCGGATAAACCTCCTTTGCATCGTTTATTCATGTTCGATTGGCATCTTTGGTGATTACAGGGTTTTGCGCATGGTTTTGCGAAGGATATGGCCTTTTTTTCTTTGATGACGGATGGCCCATGAATCCCCAATCGAATGTACGTTAATAGATAGTGTTTAAATCAAAACTGGAACTCACTATTAACGTTGAGTGATGTTTCGTGCAGCTCCGCGCGCTTCAGACAACTACAGTAACCCATGATAATATGGCAACCATAACCATAATTATTTGAAAACATGAATCAATAATTTCAATAAATATACTGTAATACATATTTTGAAACTTTCCTGTGCCATGCCTATGAGAAGCTCAATATTTCTTTATGAAAATTCAAAATGGTTGCGATGACTTAATTGCATGTTTACAAACAATAATTAGTGTCGCTAAGGAGAAATTCATAAATCAAAGCAAGAATGAACGGTTTGGTTTCCCAACCTCGAAGTAAGGGTTTCAATCCCTTGCTTTGCATTTCACTTGTGTCCTTGAGCAAGGCACTTTATCTGTTATACCTACATACTTCTCTTCACCCAGGAGTATAAGTGGGTACCTAAGGAGGTTCGAGTGCAAAATGCGCCGATATATTTAATGCAGCAAACTATGGAATTTCCCCATGACTGGGGTAATAATGTGGGAAAGCGCTCAGAGACTTAGTTATAGAGCGCTATATAAAAACCTACATATTTTATTATTTTTATTATTATATTTTATTATTAAAATTAATCATTTGCCATGGTATACACGTACCGTTGACTACCAATTCAACTGCAGACGAACTTGATTGTATAATCACCCCTTTGGTGGTTACATTGCACTTATATAACCCAGCATCAGCCAAAACGACATCATTGATTTCTAAATTATTGTCCCCTTGTCGTTTAAATCGACCTTTATATGGATCATGAACCACTGACGTAGACTCATCAGGTATTTCAAGAATAAGTTCATCTCCTTGTGCTTTGACTTTCAGCCAGTAAATACGGATATCTTCTCGCCTTGTGGTTGTGTCGTATGTACACGTCAGTTCAACTGTCCCACCAAGGTTCACTGTTTTTAATGTTTCGGTTATTACAGAGATCGCCTGGGGAGCCACTGTCGAAAGAAGAAAATAAAAACCATAAATAAAAATCCCGCCACAATAAAAACAGAAGTTAAATTTGTCTTCATACGATTATTTTTCCACAAGCTTACGGAGAAAACCGGATTTGGTATGATCGGAGATTTATTCTTGTATGGCCCAATGGGTACGGTACCTAAAGAAGTCATTTGGCAATTGGATAATAATGGGGTTTAGCGTCATGCTATAAACCTATAATTTTTTTTTTGCACCATTGCCACGATCTGGTAATTTTATTAATATTTTCAATTTTTTTTAATATTTTATTGAAACACTAAAAATGCCACAAATGTTTACATAGCATCATAAGATGCAAATTCTGGAACCAGTGGCCCACCGTGATAGAAACTTTGCTATGGTATTACGGTAATCAGTTCCATAATTTGGGAAATGTGCTATAGTATTTATAGCCATGATATACGTGATCCAGAACTGTTACCGTAGGTACGTAATCTTTCTTTACGGTGGGCCCTCCATATTATCCTGAATCGATTTATGACTGGGAATTGATTCCATCATGAAATGAGTGAATTAATTATGGAATAAGTGCAATTCCTGTGCATCAGTGGTAAGCATGTGGGGCATGATTCTGGGACCAGAGGGCCTCCATGAACCAGCAGGGCGATTCGTAAAGTATCGTAAAGAAGTGTCTGAATGACAATAATCCGAGTGCCATGAAACAGCGCTAACGTTAAGTGTTTGGGGAAAAATTAAAATAATCTGCTAATAATAATAATAATAATAAAGATAATAAATTAAAGAATTTAAATTCATAAAAAAACTGAAAGCATTATTTTTACAAACGGCGACCAGGGGCTTACGTCTATTGTAAGTTTTCGAGAGTATTATGACAAATAAATCGAGTATAGGGATAAGCCTTAAGCACGTTACAACCTTGTGGATTGATTGTTCGGGTACCTGTCGTTGTCGAACAATTAACTTGCTTATTGATAACATAACCTTAAAGCAAGTCACGGTACAGTCAATGTTACACAAAATAAACAACAAAACACATTGAATTATTGCCGTCTGAAAACTATCATATTCCAATGCTTTATTTATAAGTATTAAATGATTAAATAATTGTATTAATTAGGTTTAGTTAAAACTGTTTATCAGTAGGCCTACTGTTTAAGGGCTTCACTCAATGGAGGACACTTCTCAGGGTTTAGTGTAGAGCCTATATTTTTGAATTTTTATGGTGTTTATTGTTTTCTGCATATGTCATGTTGTTTGTTGTATTTTGTATTCTATATGGTTTTTAATTGCTGAATAAAGATTTTTATTTTGATATTAGAAGTAATAGGATATTATCGTGGTTAAACTTAAAAGGATTACTGTAATTATAATTAAAACAATAGCTACCATTATCATATTATCAAAAAAATTAACCAATATTACACCTAGCAGGAAAAATCAAAACAATTGCGCTACTGACGTTCTGCTGAAGTAGTAAACATACGATGCCACGCGTATCACGCATCATCATTAGGCCTACGCATCTGGAAACTTGATTTCATGACTGATTCTGAGTGACAGGAATCACGCGACAATGTCAATTATTAACTATAAAACCAAGGTTCTTATTAACCATGAATTCGAGGATTCGCATTTGTTTTGAATAAATCTACAATTAATATTTAGCCAAGGCTACATTGGATTTGGTTTCAGGACATTATTTCGAGACAGACACTGTCAAATGCGCCAATAGTTTCTTTTCATGTCTACCTACAAATGGCTCAAGTCAAATGACGGCTTTCACCTAAAAAAACCGACAGTACATTGTACCCTTATTCTATTTTTATACACAACACAGGTAATAATAGGCATAAACAATGGTGATTCAGTACAGGCTATAGGCTATTTAGAATGAAATGCTGTCTCTACTAACCGTCTATGCCGTAAGAAAAGAATGGTGCACCATAAAAAGTAAAATACACACACGGGATGATGCCAATATTATTAAACATTTAAGTTCATAATTTCTCAGTACATCTTCATTCTTCATTACCAATTATCTAAATAAGTATACCTCCATGATTAGTAATACAATCAGTGACAGTGATCAACAGAATCAGTAGTGTTAAACACTGTCAACTTTTAACAAATAATTTTATTTGGTTTATTTATTCTTAAGAAAACAGCAATAGAACATCGCCATTGTATACCGACTTGTACAGTAGATAATTTAAATTTACAGAATAATATATGTTTACAATTAGGCCTATACAATTTTTTACGGAGCGCGCGGCACGAACAAAATAGTCATTCATCAGCTTGACGACCATTTAGTATCTGCTATTCAAGATTTAATCGTGGGAAAGTATTTGTAACACGTTTATAATATTCAATCATGGACCTATTTCAATGTCACTTACTCCCTGATCAAACGAAACTCAACAAACGATAGCAAGTTTGAATTGGATGCAGGAATGAATAATAGATTAGGGTTATTATTATGTGTATTGTAAAGTAACTACAGATAGCGAACCATGCAGAGAAGATGTTCATTGCATTATGCAACCATACCTTGTCGATATTTGGTTAATAATAATGTAATAACAATAACAACAATAATAATATTTATACAAATAATAATAAAATAATATTGTATTTTAAATAGGCAATTATATTTTGCTTTATGCACTTTACATAGTTAAAGTAAAAAAAAATCGACAAAATAATAAAGCTCAGAACATGTTTAGTTACAGTAAAATAGGCTACATCATCATCAGCTCCCTTAATAGTCGTCTTTAGACAGTACTGTGTGTTTACACCCTCAAACTTCTGATTCCACCCCTTTCTATCTGTGGCCAGCTCCATATACTCCTCTTGAATCGGTTGTCTTTATTATAATAGTAAAAGTTATTTAACGATATTTTTACTTGGTTTAAAGCAGACTAACACAAAGGAAGTACAGTATTAGATAGTCACAATTTTCAATAAGTTTTTAAAGATACGTGTAGGCCTAATCATGGAGCGATAGTATGGGCAGGTACTATTGTGGCACAAATCTCCACCAAACAGTACAGCATAGAACACTTTTTGGCATAGTTTTGGTCGTTCAAACAATAACTACTATAACCTACCACTAAAAGCAACCGATCGTGAAATAAATAAATAAATCAATCAATCAAAACAACCAACCAAGCAAAATATTGTAATTGGTAAATCAAATGAGTAGGCCCTAGGCCTAAAGCACTAGCAACATAAGGAAAACATTCAATGGTTTCATCAGTCTTACAGACATTCTTAAATTGATTATCACATCGCCTGGAAAAAAATTATTGTGTAAGAAAAGAAACAATAATTTATGAAGGTTCTTTTGTGTACAGTAACCATTAGTTATATATAATATCTAAAAGCTGCATACTGACGAGACCATACCAAGATAATTTATGTAGGTCCAGATTATGCCAACCATATTACCACAGTATAATATAATTGTTTGTATTTTATGGTACTGGTACACTATATGACTATTGTATATTAGTAGAGCCTTCCTAAATGTATCAGTGACCAACAAAGTACTGTAATGACGGTCACGATGGAATCAAAACATCTGACTCGCACCAAGGAGTTATAAAAACAAATTGATCCCACCTTCAACCTTGGCACGAATATGATCTTTAATTATAATTCATAACTTATTGACCTCTTGGTAGAAAGTTTCGAAACATGCTATAATTTATACAATAAATCACTTCCCGTTCTGAACATCAAAAGGAATTACATTTTGAAATCATTAAAAAAGAAAAAAAAATCTTTATAGGACTAGCCTATGCCTATTAGAAGATTTTTTTTAAACACCATGTATTAATAAATACAATATAGATTTATAAGATTTTAAAAACTTTATTATGATCGGAATTATTAAAAATATAACGAAAATACCGTAATTTTAATAGGTCTATGCAGACATTGTCATATTGGTAATCATAATGATTGATATTGATAGGTGGTGTTAGGGCTATAGAGGGGTATACCAACTTCATTCTGATAATATCGATAGATTGTCGGCGATAAATAGTGGAAATTACAACATAAAAACAGAAATACAGTGAATAAAATCTACACAATCTACTGTAGAATTAGAAGTACTAGTAGTATATAACGAATAGAATAGGTTAAAAGTAAAAATAGGCCCACACAAGTAAACATAGACCTATTTTGCTTCTCTTACCTGGTGGTATTTTTTGAATGACAGTTAAAACCAAGACGGTTACATAGCATACAAATTTGTTGAGGACAATCATTGTCACGCCTCTCCCTGGTATTCTAATGAAAAGTATCAGATCCGAACGGGATAACTGGAAATTGAGTGGACTATATCATGGCGCTTCTAAGCCTTATATTCACCGATTCACCAATGGTTGCTTTGCCGATAGAAGCATTCCAAGCACGACTGATTGATGCGATACGGTGTTGTGGTTAGCTTCCTACGCTAGTTAATCTTCTTGGATGGCGTTCCACATGAATACACTCACACAATCTAATTGGTATACTTTACTGATATTGAGAGGTGGAGCTAATCCGTGCTATTATTTTTTCTATGACCTGTGCGACACGCCGCATCACAGATAAATAGCACTTTAAATCTACAAAAATTACTTGAAGATAAAAATGAATAGCTTACTTTATATATTTCATTAAGTTATATTAGCATTTGGAAATAATAAGACGCCGCCGAAATGAATTTAATATAAAATAGGCCGTAATCTGTGGTGCAGTAAAATATTTTATAATAGTCAATACATTAGAAAATATACATACTCCAAGTATTGAAATGCACGCCATCGTGTTGGGATTCAATATTTCGACATTAATTATGTCATCATCAGGAATGAAAAATCTATATTAGCAAGCTTATATGTACTAGTACCAAAATTGTTTAACCAATCAAAACATTACCTCTAGTGGGTGACACAGTGATTTAAACAAAAGATCAAAGCATTCTTACTCCACTGATCAAAGCTACAGTACCTACAAAAACAAAGAAAGCTCCTTTGAAGCTCTGAGCCCATTGTTAAGTAAAAGGTGTAGTCTACGTATAGGAAACGCTTCTTTAAACAATAGGATAGATAGTAAATCTTCATTGATTGATTATGCCAAGTTCAAAAGTACTCCATGCTTGGAATGGTATCTTTTTGATATGTCAGATTTTAAAGGGGCTAGTTTGAAATTCAAATTGCGATCAAACACATTGCAGTTGGATAGAAAAACAAGTAAATGGTCAGCTGAAACCACATGGTTATGCACATTGTGTAACAATGGTGATGTTGACGATGTTAAACATTTTCATCACCTTATTTTGCGAATTAGCGCCCTCAACTGATCATCGAGCCGAAGCCCCCCACGCCCCTTTCACCTTCGTGCCCCACCCCCATCATCTCCCCCATTTCAAGACATCTAGATACGCCACTGACTTTCATGGCAAGATGAATGAAAATACTCGAATCGATGTACCACCAAATCGTAACCAGCCTTCACCATGCCCTCACGATGTCACCGAGGTCGACGCAACTGCCAAAAAAACCATTTTTGGCAGCGGAGGGACGCTACCAATAAACAATCAACAAACTACCAGGTTTCTGGGATGATTTGCAAGGTACTACATGGCTCGACTATGTTCTGCTTTAGGGTTAATTGGTAAAAATCGCATGCAAATCATACGACGTCACTGATAACGCCGGGGACGGCAACTCCATTTTGAGATTAATTTTCCGAATAAAGTTATACTAAATAACTTCTAATGACGAACTATTGTCTTCAGTTGTCTTTGTTGTTCACAGTGGTGACGCCAGGACCTGACGGAGGGGCTAAAGGCCCCGACGGGGGAGCTAGTGGAGCGAATCGAGTCTCACTTGGCTGGGGGCCGCCTAGGGCCCCCGGTGGGGGTCCAGGGGTATTTGATGAATTATGGCGATTTTTTTTACTTATTTGATAGGCATCGAGTTACTATAATATGACTTCATATAGGCTATGCTTTCTAATGTTGAATCAGCTTCCAAAACCAAAACATTTTGAATAAAGCAAGAAACAAAGAGTATGCAATGTAACCATCTAATTTATTTTCAAATCCTCATTCCTGAAAGTGAAATTCTATATTTTGGAAATTTTGCATTAAATCTGTCAACCACGCTGTCATGGTCGAGGTTGCTTCATCTATCACGATGTATTCCAACCATCATGAGGCTA
>NW_022694363.1:526574-537246 GCF_011630105.1 Anneissia japonica | reverse complement strand
CATCTAGATACGCCACTGACTTACATGGCCAGATGAATGAAAAATACTCAATCGATGTACCATTAAATCGTAACCAACCTTCACCATTCCCCCACCATGTCACTGGGGACGCAACTGCCAAAAAACTATTTTTGGCAGCGAAGGGACGCTACCAATAAACAATCAACAAACTAACAGGTTTCTGGGTTGATTTGCAAGGTACTACATGGCTCAACTATTTTTTACTTTGGGATTAATTGGTAAAAATCGCACACAAATCATACAACGTCACACAACGCCGGGGACGGCAACTCCATTTTGAGATTAATTTTCCGAATAAAGTTATACTAAATAACTTCTAATGACGAACTATTGTCTTCAGTTGTCTTTGTTGGTCATATAACTGTCATTTCCTCTATTTTTTCGGTGATATTACCATTCTCAATAATCTATAAAACACCCACATAACAATGTCACGTTATCGATCGGTGGGGACGCCGGTAGGGTCAATTTTCGTCGGAAGGTATCAAGATGATAAGCAAGTTCAAATTAGCCTAAATTATGGCGATTTTTTATTACTTATTTGATAGGCATCGAGCTACTATAATATGACTTCATGTAGTCATAATCAAACCAAAACATTTTGAATAAAACAAGAAACAAAGAGTTTGCAATGTAACCATCTAATTTACACTTAACGCTGATTAACGCATTCTGGTTGTCAACGAAGTCTATTTTACGAGGTACCATGTCGAATGAAAATAATACTCAACAAAAATTCGTACTCAACGAAATGAAGCAGTCGAATGCCCATTGTCAAAGTCTTCTCGACGATTGCACAATAATAGAGTATTTGACATAACCGAAGATACTAACGGCGTTCCATAGTTTATTAGAATATACGGGATTCTTTATCTTTATTACGCCCCAGCTTCGATTCGGAGGTGAAGTGTTTTATTAGGGTGGGTTGAGTAAATTAGTATCTACCTAGCAACTCTTATGCTATGTTAAGCCTAACTTACATACTAGCTAGGCCTAAGACTGTGACGTAGCGTAGGCTTAGCCTAGGCCCTAGTAGTAGTAGTAGTAGTAGTAGTAGGCCTACTACGCCTAGGCCCTAGCCCTAGTAGTAGTTGAGGCATTAGGCCAAGCCTAAGTACTGTCTGTAGGCCTACTGGGCCTAGTAGTAAAGTGCATTAGCGCCCTAGTACTAACTACTAATAGCTAAGCCTAGTGCCAACCAAGTGATAAAGGCCCAAGGGGCAGATTGGGCTAGGACCTCCTAGCTAAGAAGCCTACTACTAGTCTAGAGATGCAGGAGTCTCCTGTCTGTACTCTCTCTGTGAGCAAGTGAAAATCTCTCAGAAACACATTCTCAGAGGAAGGCAGCTTCAATGAGAGAATTATGCTGCGTTCATTAGAACTTGTGAAAACTGATTTCACAACTTGTAACATGCGAGTACACAAGAAGAGTGCATTCATTTGATGAACACTAAATGGCTGCTGTCACTTTTGCAATGTGTTCGGAAATAAAACATATAAAAAAACTTTTTTTTTAATCTGAAATAATATTACTTAAACAAATTGCAATAAATATGTTGGGTTGCAAATAAAACATACAAACAACACTCTTTTTTTATCTGAAATAATATAACTTAATAAACAAATTGCAATATATACCTATGCTTGTTGTGCATAGTTTGTGTTACATCCGCCATTTTCCACACTATTTGTGCAAATCCAGGAAGAAAATTCTACTCGGGTTCACAACTTGTGTTTACAAGTTCACCGAGCAGATGAATGTGTTTCACAAGTTGTGAACTGGGAAATACCATGGAGGAAATATTAAATTTTCCTCCATGGAAATACAGTACCAACTTCACAAGTTCTAATGAATGCGGCATTAGATGTGTTATGAAAGCTCATTCAACTAGATCTCCCAACTTAAAACTCAAGTAACAACTGTAAAAATAATGTACAGTACAGTACTCTGTTCTATTCAACAATAATTTTATTAATTGTTCATTTAATTTTTCAGAACTATTGTTTTTGTGTTAGAGATTACTATGGCGACACAAAGTGAAGAAATGGATCATGAGACAGCCTTGCGTCTTTTTGAAGAGGGTGGCACTTTGGTATTTCTCAATGTCCCTGTTGGAACTGAATTCGGAATAGACTACAACATTTGGAATGTTGGTGAAAAATTTAAGGGAGTAAAAATGATTCCTCCAGGAATGCACTTTGTTCATTATAGTGCCACTAGCTCCTATGGAATTGCTCCACGAACAGGATTTTTTCATTACTTTAAAGGAAAAGAGGTTGTAGTGAAGAAATGGGATAAATTGAACGAGGAGATGAGCAGTGAAGTTGCAAGTTCCGAGGAAGTGGATAGAATCCGAATGGATTTACGTAATTTGGATAAAAATCTTGCACCATACCCATACAGTTCATTGAAAAAGTGGGTTTCACTTACAAATTACATTTCTGAGGATGTTGCAGCGAAATTACAACCAGCAAGTGGCTTAATTGCATCTGCTTCTCAGCTTGTGTCAGATGATCCGACAAGGACTACTAAAGACAGAGCATCACTCAGGAGCAAACAACAAAATATTAATGATGCCGGACCATCTCAGGAAAACCTTCCTAACATGCATTGTAAACCAGGGACAGAGATCAATTTCAGTTGCATACCTAAAGATACTCACCCCCCAAATGCCACTCCAGATAAAATAACCAAATATGGTATGGATTCCAGCTATCGCCTTGAGACATTTGTCTCATCTAATTACAAAGGTCATATAAATGGCATTTTAGCGGAAATACAGTTTGTTTTCATATGTTTTATTGTTGGACATGTTTATGATGCCTTTGAACAGTGGAAGAATCTTGTCCATTTGATGTGCACATCAGAGGAAGCCATGTCCAATCAAGAACAACTTTTTGAGAATTTCATCTCGCTTTTGCACTTCCAATTGAAGGAGATTCCATCAGATTTTTTTGTAGATATTGTGTCGCGTAGTAATTTCCTCACAATAACATTACAGAGGTTATTTTCTAACATTGAAGAGGGATCCAATATGTCTACTATGTTGAAACAGAAAGCCAAAAAGTTTAAAGCAAATTTAACAAAAAAATTCAAATGGGATTTTGACTTGGAACCAGATGATGAGGCACCTGTAGTGGTGGAACTTTAGTAACAATAAAAATACATTTGTAAGAAAAGATGACATTGAGCAGTTGTGGTTGGTAATATATGCATGAAGTTGAGGGAACTGTGCTCCAAAGAGAACAGGTTGGGGGTGGGGGCAGGCGGTCAGAGTTCCCTTACTTTTCCAGGAGGCATAACTCATGGAAGCTCGAATATTAGATGTACAGTTAAACTTGCCTAAGCCGACACTGCCTATGTCAATCTTATTTTACATGCCAGATTGTTGTGTTTTCCATTGATTAACAATCTGTAAGTAAAATAATATTTCAATGCCATTTTGGATTCGACCAAGTTCAACTAGTATTAAATTGCCTCTCTGCAGACGAACTTGCATCATAGTACTTATAGGCTGTGGGCCAACATCATTCATTTTAGTGATATTGTGCATTATTCAAAGCGTACTACCGGCAACATAGCACTACATACAGTACATCATTTGTACGTTATCGCCCTAAACAACACCCTGTGGGAAAGTATACTCGTCGCTGGCAGCCAACGTGTTAATACATACTAATAGTGGAATTGCCACTTTTACCTAATTTTAAAGTGCGAATGTTGGAATTTCTGTACAATAAAATAAGTATCCGTAGAGCATATTGAGCATATAAATAGCAATTTATTGTATTTCTTTGATGGTATTACATTTGTACGCAACAATTACTCAAAAAAACAGAGATATGGTATTACATCAGCCTCCACACATAATTACACCCCTAAATTATTCATGGAATCACCTCATCATTGCTGACATATTTTGGTATTACTCTAAATAGAAATACAATAGGACAATATGAAGATACACTAATTCTTGATTAGTTGCACCTGCAACTAATATTGTATTCTTTTCAAATCTTATATTAAATTTGTAAAGTGATGTCATATTAATAAACAACATTTATTCACTATAAAACAATTACTGGTGGTTACACCAAGTTAATGAAGCAATGCTTTTAAGGAAAAGGTATTTACAATAAAATTGTCAACACTTCACTTTTAAATGTGAATTGTGAAATTTTGTGTGTCTATCGACTGTTGGCTAAAGCAGAAGTTCTTGAAGGGATTGAAGATACTTGCAGATTTCACAATGCAGGAAGCATACTGTTAATACAAAAAAAATATACTGTACTAAATAATATTTATCACAACAATCCGATTGATTTTGGATAACACAGGAAACAAGCTTGCATATACAATATTTGTACAAAAATATAGAAAAGTCAAATACTTTACATGCAGTGAAATGTCAAAATATGCACCACAAAAAAGGAAATGACCAAACGCAGCGCAGAATGGTCACAATCTTGCAATATGATCACTATGATGCAGTACGATCACTAGCATGTCACAATATACTGTATTATGTCAATATAATCTCAAAATATGATCACACTATATCATCACAATATGATCACTAATGTATCACAATATGACAATCATGTAACACATGATCACAATATAATGACAATCACAATCATGTCACAATGTAATTTCACAATGTGATCACACTACATCATGTCACAATATGATCTCAAAATATGAAGATCATGTAACACATGATCACAATATGACAATCACAATCATGTCAATATAATCTCAATATGATCACTATATCTTCACAATCATGTCACAGTATGATCTCAATATGAAGATCATGTAACACATGATCACAATATAATGACAATCATGTCAATATGATCTGACAACATGATCACTATTGTATCACAATATAAAGATCAAGTAACATGATCACAATATGACAACCATCATATCACAATATGAAAATCACAATTATGTCACAATAAATCTCACAATCTGATCTCAATTATGTCATAATTGATTCCAATCATGTAACAATATGACAACAATCATGCTACAATAAAATAACTATCATGTTACAAAATGATTAAAATTATCTCACAATATGATCACAATCATTTTGCAATATGATCAGTTATATCACTATGTGTTTGTAATAGCACTGTGACAAGATCAAAATCATGTCACAATGTGATCCCAAAATTTTACCCATTTTATTTCAGGTGTTGGTTCTCTATCTTCGTCAACATAAAACAAATATACAAAATATAATATATTGACCAACTGACAGTAAGTATTAATGTTAAGAGTAAGAAATAAAATATGATATGTTGATCTGTTGATGATGCATGCAATTACATAACACAAATACGACAAACTGTTATGGAGCTAGAACAGCTACAACCAATACTTACACATTCCTAGCATCATTCATTTTTTTTTTTATAATTGCAATACCAGAAACTAAACATAGAATCGGATATTGTATATGCAATAATTATGATATTGTATATGCAATAATTATGATAATTTTCTACCAAAAAATGCATACATATTTCCTAATTGCCTTGTAAACCATACTTTTTTATTCATTTACCATCTTTTAAAACAAAACAAAAAAACAAAAAAAAACCAGAACAAATAACTCTTTATAATCATAACAAAAATTAGAAAAATATAAACATTAAAAATATAAACTCTAAATTTAAACATAGGTTGAACTGGCATTCACTGATTAAGGGTTGTTGGAAAAAACTTTCATTATGAATTTCAATGGCGGTTACATGCTTGAAGGGCTAATAGCCCTCCATATTGCCAACAATTGATACTTTACCCTTTAAGACAATTTATGAGACCATGGTCACAAAATTATGTCTTCGAAATTAAGTGCAGAAATCAAAGAGGGATGCAGGGGGTGGGTGAGTAGGATGAATGCATGGAAGCACCATTAGATAGGTTAGACAACATGGAGAATGCAGGTATGAGGAGAGATATAGAGATGGGTTTTAATTAGGTGAACTTCAAAGAGACAAGAATTTGGAGGGTAGGGGTAAAGGAGAAATACTGCATACATTTTGACATTTCAACTTTCTTCATACAGACAATGTACGGCTGAACAAGTACTTTGAGATATGATTCTTAGATTTCACTATAAAATATAAATAAACAAAACATGTACTTACACCTAATGCTAAATTACCTAGTCATACTTAATAATAAACAAAAATGATGAAATTAATAATACAGTTCACCCCCAGTTCAAGACCTCTAATTCAAGACCAAAAAACTTTTACCACAAAGTTAACCCTCTAATTGGAGACCGAGACCATCCCATAATTTCAGCTCCAAAGCAGGTCTTGAATTAGAGGATGAACTGTTATAATAATAATAATGATGATGATGATGATAAGTACAATAATAATAGTCATCTTATTACAGCATTTTGTCTAGATTAAATCACTTTGTAAACACAACCTATTTAAGAAATAATACTATTTTTGTCCAGTTGCAATACTATAGGGTGGGTATTCTAAAAGCACGTCTATGTCCTCAGCAATTAAATGCCTGAATAAATTGCTGCTTTTTTACTGTATGTGTATATTTTTAATACTACAGTTACAAGTTTATATATATAAACAAAAATAGAGTACTCAAAATATAACAGATGGGTGTTACATTTAGGGTACATTGAATAAGTTATTGAAACAAGGAGTAATCTAACAACCAATATATCATACTCAGAATGAGCACATCACCTACTCAGTAGTGGTGCCAGCAGGGGGAATTCCACCCCACCCCCCAGACAGGCCTGGAACCCGTAATCCGACGCATGACCAGGTTGTAAGATAAAAAATGAATAAAAAATTAATAATTTGCCTATCCAAATAACATAATTTTGATTGCCAATTTCTATTATTGTGGTCTAAAAGCGCATTTTGGATACTAATCTATAAAAACTCTCCCCGTGAATCTTACCTAGGATTTTTTATTGTGGGTCGTCGACCGAGGTTGGATCCCTGGTTGGCAATATTCTGGCGTCACTGCTGCACCTACCAATTGTCTAATACTTAAAGTATCATTCCAACTCGTATCCATTATTCAAAGATTTTATACCATACAGAGTATTACATGAAATATAACAGACCTAAGGCAACAATTCCCTAAATACAGTTATTTTATAAAGTTTAGATTTATGAATGAGAAATTGAAATTGCACATCAATAACTGTAAGCTTTTTTTTTTATTTTAAAGTAAATATTTACTAAAGTATGTAAACAGAAACAATTACAATACCAGGAAATAAAACACAACCTACAAACAATAGAAAGTACCTTGTAACTGGGTGGTAGGAAGAATATAAAATTAATAAGGTGGTAAAAAGTAAAGTTATAGTGGTAAAATATATATAATATAATATACATATATATATATAAATCCTTGTTGATTGTTTGATCAGTGTATTTATCTTTCTAAATTTTTTTTTTAAAGAAAATATTTACTAAAGTATGTAAACAGAAACAATTACAACACCAGAAAATAAAACACAACCTACAAACAATAGAAAGTAACCTGTAACTGGGTGGTAGGAAGAATATAAAATTAATAAGGTGGTAAAAAGTAAAGTTATAGTGGTAAAATGGGGTGTAAAATGTTCCCTCACTCATCACCAATCATTTTTCATAATCTTACAAGCATTGTTAATTAACATCAGTAGGTACTTAATGTGCATTTTGAGTAATGCCATTGTCAAGCGCCACTGAACACTCCATTCTGCTGTGGATATTGGCGCTATATAAATCCTTGTTGATTGTTTGATCAGCGTATTTATCTGGCTAAAATTTAATGGTGATTTTAATGCAGGGTTGTTGAGGCAAATATGAATTTAACAAAAACAGTTTAGATTATTCTAAAGCTTTTTTCCTATATTTTGTAGTCACCTTAATAATTTGAATGTATGTGTTAGGATGGTTATTTCACGAGCGCTTACACATATAGGTAAAATCCATTGCAATTACCAACAAATTCAATTACATCTATTTGTAAAATATGAACAATTATCTATATACTACTATAAAAGGGTTGGAAATTTAACATTTTTAATGATTTAGGAGAGATAGAAGTTTAAATCAATGAATTTAAACTATAGTCAGCAGAAAATAAACAAAATTATTAAATTAAAACTGCCCATTGAGGGCGAACAATACATTTTTTTTTAAATCAGAAAAATATTAGACTGTAAATCCAAAGCTTACACTCTGCTAAATAATCACAAAGATTCCATGACAACAATTTAAAACCTGTGTGTCAATTACCAATTCTATTATTATTTCTACATTTATCAAATATGTAAAACCCATTATTATGTGATGCTGGTTTGGACTAATGTTCATACACATAACACAGCAGTAACCAAATCTGCTGCTATTTAGCAAAATCCAAAAGAATTTGTCGAGCCATGACAATGTTGTCTTCAGTGATTTTCAAAGCTTTAAGGATCATATTTCGATCGAACCCCTCACTGCTTAGGATGTCAACCGGCGATGGAGATGGAGAGGCCATACGTGAGGGCGTGCTACTACCAGATCTGGCAGCAGCTGGCTGCTCGTCGCTACCAGGTGGTTTTGGTAAAGGCCTGATATTCAGGTTCTGCGTAGGATGTTCATTGTTAGGTATTTCTGGAGAAGGGGTCAGTGGCTGTAAAATGAATAATGTCAAAGTTTAAAATAGACTGTAAATAGCTGCTATATACACCTGGATGTGCAATAATTAAATTATAGTGATAATCAGGTGTGCCTAGATAGTAGGTTATTTATTATTTAATATAAAATGATAATTACAGAATATTTACAATTTTAACACAAAGGACTAATTATGATTATGATTATGATTATTTATTTCTGTCTTTTGTGTGATTAGACCATAATGACAAATTAACTAAAAGGAAAAACCACATTAACCATTTATAAAATTCTCTTTTGATTTAAAAACTAATAATAGAATAATAGAGTGGACAATGTTTTGTTTCAAATATTAATCACTCTAAAACCACATTAGGATCACGTCCAAATCATTTTGACATGTAACATGCAAAAGCACTTAATTAGTAATGGATCTAGAAGCGGGCCTGTGTGCCCCATTGCAGAAATCCAGCAATGTCCCCCTGTAATAAAACCAATAGAGTGTTGACGTACATGTTGTGGTGAAGTATTTGTTGTTGGTGACTGAACTGGTGGTGAAGGTACTTTACGTCTTGCTAGCATCCTAGAAGCATTGGACTTCTCAACCAATCCAAGACCCACTATATCGTAGTCATCTGGAGTCCGACGAACTAAACATCACAAAAAATTAACATTTTATATAATGCACATTATTTAAATGCCATTATCAAAGCACTGATCCAAAACAACCCAGTGAGTCAGACCATGCTCTGACTCACCAACAGGCCAAGCTATGACTCAATTTCAGGTCATGCTATGACTCAATCATAGGCCATGCTCCACTCAACAACAGGCCATGCTCTGACTCAACAACAGGCCATGCTCTGACTCAACAACAGGCCATGCTCTGACTCAATCAAAAGCTATGCAATGACTCAATCATAGGCCATGCTCGGATTCAATCACAAGCCATGCTATGACTCAATCATAGGCCATGCTCTGACTTAACAACAGGCCATGCTCTGACTCAACAACAGGCCATGCTCTGACTCAACAACAGGCCATGTTCTGACTCAATCGCAGACCATGCTTTGATTTGAATTGTAGTGTGAAATGTATACACAATTTGTCTTTACTTTTCATGTGCTGTACAACTTCAAATATGTTGTTTAGAAAAATAAAATGAAATGGCAACTGGTTGCTTTTTTCCAGAAATGTTAAGTTTCATTACAATTACATTGCAAAAGATCACATTACTGTTACACTATAAGATAACTTTGGTAAAGTATTAGTCGTAAACAAGAAGTATATTGAGATTAAGATGCACAAAGCAAAGTCAGACTTACAAGATTATTTAACTTTTAAGCTGGTTTTACACTAAGCGAATTTATTTGTGCAAATCGAAAGCATCGGTACATGCGCATTCACATTTCTATTGAAGTTTTTAACTTCAGCAAGAGTGTTTCTACTTTTTGCAAAGCGAAAAAATGTGCAACCAATCAAATCTCAGGAAGTGAATCGACGCTTTCAATTCTTGGGAATGAATATGCCTAGTGCAAAACAACACTAAATAAGGCAACACTAAGAAAAAAACACTGCAACACTAAAAGCAACATTACGATCCATGTTTTCTAATTATTGGCAATACATTGGTAAACACATGTTTCCATTTGTTGAGTCACAAATACTATACTTTGCTAAAAATGTTGCTTGTTGAGCTGTTCCCTGTTTGTTGTGGTTTCCTTTGATGTGTAATTAACTGTTTTGTTGAATAATTACTTTGGTAAACAAATGATGTGTTTCTGTTTCCCTCGGTGTCATAAGCTTGGTAAAAACATGTTCCTATTTGTGTTTTGCTTCCCAATTACTTATTGTTGATTTTTTTTCCATAGTTAAATCATTACTTGGCTAGAAGAGGTGTTTCCATTGTTTTATAATTTGTTGTTTACTTCCATTTTATTGTGTTTTGGTAAAACATGCATGTTATTTGAATATGAAATATATATATATA
>NW_022694363.1:502553-525847 GCF_011630105.1 Anneissia japonica | reverse complement strand
TATTAAAACAAAGCAAACTTTACAGACACAAAAAAACATGCACAGACAACTTTGCAAGACACGAAAGGAACTGCACACACAACTAGAATACAAAAGAAACTGCACACACAACTTAGCAAGAAACAAAAAGAAACTGCACACACAACTTAGCAGACACAAAAGAAAATGCACACAAAACTTAGCAAGACACTATCTCCAAGTGCAATGAAACCAAGTTAATGTGAAAGCAGATTGAAAACTAGTGAACCACAGAGAGAAAGAAGCCTACCTAGAGGTTTGGCTGTACAGGATGAAGATGTAGTTGGCAAGTCATGGAGGTTTTGGTAGGTAGAACTTAACATAGATGATGACGCCGCTGTATTGCTACCACACGTTGTTACAGCAGATGATGATAATTTCGTACTAGAGCTATTACTGGGTGCATTTATATGAGAGTGAAGTAGTTGACCGCATGTGTTAACATAAAGCGGTTCCACTTGGGAGAAAGAGGGCTTACTTGTTTCTTCTTGACTCCTCTGGGCGTTTATAGCACCCATATCAGTTTGGTCAGACTCACCCCGTATGTCACTAATGGACTGTTGGAAGGGATTAGTACATGACTGTGGTCTAATGCGATTGATTCTTCGAGATGATGGGGGTGGCACATCATATATTGGGTTGGCTAATGCAACATCAGTTGACTGACTGTGAGTGAGAGTGGCGCGTGGAATGAAGGAGGCTTGGTTGGTAGCTGGTGGAATGTCATAATTATCTTGATTCAGTATACCTGAATGGTAGTGACAAGAAACAGTGACATCAAAATATACACTGAGTCACTTGTAAGCTAAGATGAATATACAATATATGTGTAATATGTATAAACATGTATATACCGTATTTATTCGAAGAAACGCTTAGGGCGTTTATTGTTGGGAAGGGTTTTTGTGGGGGCGTTTATTCAAGGGAGGCATGTATTAGAGGCGTTTAATTTTTTGAGTGTAAAATGGATACATATATATATTCAAATAAACACTCCTTAATTTCACTGTAAATGTGGAACTACAATGCAGCAGATAATTACTGCAAAAATGTGTTATAGTTTTAAAGGGTCAAACTAGAGCCCTAATATCCAGATTAGGAGATAACCATTACCACCAACCGTTAGCACTCGTCTGAGAATACCGGTATTGGTTTGCACTAACTGTTACCAAGATCTGGAAATGCTATCAGTTAGTGAGCGCTATCGGTTAGCAAGTTGAGCGCATTTCTATCATCAACTAATCACATATACGCATTTGCAATTTCCAGTTTTCTATTGGCCAGTGATCCCATCATCATCTTCTTGATATCTGGATGGGGGATTTTCTTGTATGAATGCAAGGATGAGCCTGCACGTTATTTAGGGGGATCCTGCTAACCGTTAGATGGTGTGTGTGTGAATACAACCTCTGTGGATGGTGTGTGTGAATACAACCTCTGTGTGATCATAAAGCAAGATTGTAATTCTACTGGAGTAGAACATTAATAGAATTTTTCTATTAGATTTTTAGGGGGGAACGTATATTTGATGAAAAAATAAACGGCTAGGGCGTTTAATCGAGGGAGGCATTTATTTTAAATGAGGCTCTAGAGGGGGAATTAAGCGAATAAATACGGTATAACAAATGATAATTATAAATTGGCTACACTGATTGATGACTCTTCAAATGGCACTCAACATTTAATGACTCAGTCACACAGTTGGTTTCACAGAACTTACTCTACACAGTTTTACCTGTGGTATTTTGGTACATTTCATCAACTCTAATTTCTGGATCAGAATCATCATATCTTCTTGGGGGAAGTTCAGGTCCCCTGTAGTCTGTTCCATTGGTGTTGACTCGTTTCATTGATGCTCTTGGTGATATATCTGGTGAGTTGTTAGGAGGTGATCTTCGTGGTGGCAGAGCAGGAGCGCTTTTCGCTGCATTGTCCTTTGTTCTGGTGGGCATAGCATATGTTGGCTCAGATGGCTGAAGAATAAAAATTAAATTTAACAGAGAATCAGCTTCAGTTGGAGATAATCATGAGAGACTTTGGTTTATAAGAAAGAACCATACTCATAAGGGAAGACTCAGAAAGAGGTATAAAGTGGCAACATTGCACAGAGTTAAGTGTTGTTTTTCAAGTATAATGATATATATGTAACAAATTAATGTGTTCCTTAATGTACTTCATGATAATATAGAATATAGACACTAGAAAGTTTAAAGAAGAAAAAGCAAGTGGATAAATAAGAAAAATAGGATACCATTAATTGAACCTGAAAACACAACCAATGTTCCAATAACAAACCATGTATAATCTCGTCCTTCCTTTATCATTTTCTATACCTGGGGTTATTAGTGTCCGTTTATGTACTAGTAAACATACATATGTTTTAAAGTCATAATTGCTTTAAACCGACTTGTGAACAACACCTGCCACCGGTGGTGACACCTAACCTCCCAGCACTGGAACCAAAACCTGAATAACCTCTAAAAATTAGTGAAACGTTTGCTCCAGGAGCTAAAAATAATTATATATACAAGCAAAGAAACAGTTAGGAGATACAGTAGCAATATGTTAATATATATTATATAATATACAGTATAAATATATTATATAATATATATCATAATGGGTAGCGACATGTACCTTGTTAGTAGCAGTGGTTTTTTTGGAGGTATCTGATGTGTTCAGTGGGCTACTAGAAGTGGTGGTGGTAGTAATGGTGCTAGATGTACCGCTATTGGTTGCCATGGTAGATATAGGAATAGTCCAATGAGATGGGTCCTATGAAAATAAAATATGTTATATTATAAGTCCATGAGAAGTGACACAATGAAAAGGTGACAGGCCGACAAATGCTTGCAAGGATGTATTAGTAACAACAATTACAAAGACATTGTCACAAATATTATGTATCATATCTAGTTCACAATAGCCTTCACATCCAGATCGGGATCTAACCTTCAGCCCGATCCGTTAGCACGCATGTGAGAACGCTCTAACTGTTCCCAGAACGGGGATACGCTATCAGTTAGCTAGCACTATTGGTTAGCAAATCAACCTCATTTTTATCATTACCAATCAAACATACGCATTTCCAATTTCCAGTCTCCTTTTGACCAGTGATTCCACCGTTATCTTCTTGATATCTGGATCAGGGATTTTCTTGTATGAACGCAACAGAGACCGTGTAAGTTATTAATTTGGATCTTGCTAACCGTTCGACGGTGTGTGTGAAACCAGCCAAATTAATATTGTATTTATCAATATGAAAACAGTTGACTCCACATTTACTGTAAACAGTATAATGTGTAAAGGTTCTTATAACTATGAAATGTTCATACTACAAGTACAGTAGTATAAACACTTCATGATTGCTTCCTGATGTCAGTTCTCAGTGATGTTGTGGGCTTTAAACATTTTTGAAAATTGTAGATAATTTCTTATTGTAAGGGGCACAGAAAGTGATGACACTGAACCAACAGTAATTGGCTACTGTACTAATAACACAACACTGCGGGCAGCACTGCCAGACTTGCTTTAATGTTTTAATTCAAATATTGGATGTTGTGTTTTAATTTAAAAAAAGAGAATTAGCTATTAAATTAACATATGTTAATGACAACATCAAACATGCAAATGAGTTAAAGAGATTAATTTCCAAAAGTAATGTTAAAGTTTCTATAAACAGATAAATTCCCAACAGAATAATATCAACTATATTTGTTACATCTAGAAATATAATAGATTCCCTGACCAAAACACCAATATTAAAAAGGTGCCCACATAAAATAAAATATACAGATAGAAACTAAACCTCTTCTTCCATTATGGCGGCTTTGAAAAGGGCCGTCTGATTTGGGCATTTTAAGGTTTTTGATGACGTCCTCATACATATGATGCGTACATAAAACTGGGTGCTCGTATAACTGAGGTATGTAGAAACGAGGTTCTACTGTACTACATCATCAGTTACCATGCTTTAACCTCAGCTACATAATTACCTGTCCAAGCCTGTAGACAGAATTTTTAAAGGGATTCTAATTTTTCACAAAAGGACACTGTGAGTCCACACCCACCTTTGCCCTACCATGGTTGGGTTAAATTTTAAAGACATAACACCTCAGATGTCCAGAATGGCAATAAAAATGCCTAATGTCAAATATTTGGAGTTAATGGTTCTTTCAAAACCCCCTGGCTACAAGCTTGCTCTCAGAGTTCAGTAGCACCCACCATGACACAATATGCTACAGTATGGCCCATTATGCTACATCACTACACACCTTACAACACAATCATCCACAATTCTACGTTATAGTATAACCCGCTTGATTGCAACATGATTCAACACTATGTTCCACCATCACCCAAAACATACAGCATCACACACTATAGTGCATCACACACTACAGTGTATGCTACATCATAATCCACGGTGCAACCGTTAGCAACCATGCTGCAGCATCTCCCATCATGATACATCACCATCTATAATGTATTAGCATCGCCCATCATTCAACACTATCATCCCATTTTCTGCTTACTACTTAAAATATCAACAATTTAAGGCATACCTCCAACCAATCATCATCTTCAATTTCCCTTTCATCTCTGGATTCTGCTTGCACTGTATTCTGGTTGTTGATCACAGTGATCTTCTTGGGGTCATAGGGGTCAATCTTAATTTTTTCTGTTCCTTTTATTTCACATCGACAGAAGGGACAGCCTTGATTTTCATTGTCCTAGAGTAAACAGGTGGTGAAAGTAAAAATCAAATAAAGAATGTAAAGACCTGATGAAAGTAAAATAACAAATTAATTATTATTACATTCATTGTTTACAGCAAGCATCCTTATTTAATTTAATGATATCAATAAATATTTAGAATTATTTATTACAATGTTATTATAGAAATATTCTGCTTGCAAACAGTCAGAAAATAACGAACTACTGTATGCTAATGACTTTGAATATGATTTTGCCTACAGAAAACCCAATGTGTTGATACTGTATTAAAACCATAATCAGAAATACTCTACCTTGTTTGTATGCATTCGCATCTGAAAAAATAACCATTACAAAAATATGTAAAATATTAAGGCATGTCATAAACATTTTCACAATTAAAATATTTAATTTGTTCTTAATTCTACTGCAACAAAGAATAATAACACAGAAAATAAAAATATCTCCAAAAGGGTGGCAGTGTATACAATCGATTAAATAAACGATTATGCTGCGCAAGTCATTGTTGTTATGCGGAACAGTCCTTGACGGCTCAAGTAGAAATCAAATCATTGAATATTAAATTTTGAATCTCTGATGGGCAAAGCTGCTGTATATCCATATAAAGTCATGATATGCCTATATATGGTCATGATGTGATGTCATCATGACCATATTTAGGCATGTCACATGTTTTTGTCACATACCATTTGATAGTCTTGGCTTTTTATGTATCCAGCAACCAACTTAACATAGCACTGTATACAGCACATTCTAAGCACCATATGTATATTAACACATGCAAACATACATCAAATATAATTGATAACTTCTTGTATGTATTAGCAAAACTAATTTAAAATATTAATATTATTAAGAATATGAATATGTATAGTTCACCCTCCATACCAAAACCCCTCTAATTTCAAGTTACCTCCAATCAAAGACAACTCAAAGTACCAACCAACAATCTTCAATCACAAATTTACCCACTAGACTGAGCCCCAAGACCACCCCAAACTGTATTACATACAAATATATTATTAAATAAGTTATATTATTATTCATTAATATTTAAACTTAACAATTAATGTCACAGTGATGATGATGATGTTAATAATTAATAATAAAGTAATAATAAATATAATAATAAGCAATTAGTAGAGCTCCGCATAGTACACTATAGGAAAATTATTACATGAAGGTTAGATTTAATGCTTGAAAAAATTTCCTGAGGGCATGCAAGGCCCGAAGGAAATTTTTGAATGCATTAAATCTAACCTTCGTATAATAATTTTCCATTTAGTGTACGATGCATGCTCTACTAATTGCTTTAGAAGTCAATCGCCGTCTTTTAATTTTAGTTTTTTTTATAACCAACTGTTGTAGCAGTCATCGGTTACTATAGTGATATGATCAGTATACGTGTGCGTATTTACATTTAGCTGTGCGTATGCTGATTTTTGCTCCTGCAGTACGTGTTTAATTAACTACACAACAGCAATACAGTACGGATACGATGAATACGGTAACTATATTTTATTAGAAAGAACTTGTTTGTAATGCTATTTTGATAGACTTTCGTCAAAGAAATAGACATTTCAGCATTCGAGAGAGAATACAGTCACTGACGTTCTTTTTGGTCGGTGCATGCAAACAGGTAAAATCGTGCGATGATTTCATAACTAGGCTAGGCTACGGCCTAGTAGTAGGAGGAGGCCCGGGCGGCCTCCTGCCTGGCCGTAGGCCTACATCGAAACTTGTTCCTTGAGTCTTTAAAATAGGTCTAGAATATTCCTATTAAACCTTCAGTTTGTTGTGTTTATGAGGGTCCATTGATTCAATGAATTCCTTTATTGTTCATACTTAATATTGAATTTGAAGTAACTTTCTTCGGGTTCTAATTAGGCTTGTTTTACAAAGTAATTTCAATTACAATTCAATTTTTATCGCGGTGCGCGATGTATTCGCGGTGATGAAAAAATGAGGAATTGTTTTTGCACACGAATCTAAAAAAAATCAAGCCAAGCGTCCACTAATAGAAAAATTAGTGGACGCTGGTGAATAGGCAAATAACATTGGGAGTTACAGTGATGACGTCATGATTGACTTATAATAATAAATAGATAAAAATTAAAACTAGTAATATGGCATGGAAGTCTTTAAATGTTATTCTACAGTATATCATATCTACCTGCCAGGAATTTAGGCAAGGGGTACATAGCAAGTGTCCACACGGCTCAAGCCTCACATCCTTGTCATTCTCGGCACATATCTTACACAACTGAAACGTGGAACCCATCTCACAATATAGTTCATACTGGTCTTGCGAAACATGTATGTGTTCCTCATGTGGTTTGATTAAAATACTCGTCAAATCCGGATTGAAATCATCTCCATCGGGGTACAAGTAACTACAATAGGATCACATAGAAAACAATTAAATGTATTAATATAATGCCAGTCCAGCATAATTCTAGATACAATACTGTAAAAAAGAAGTATTTTCACAAAAATACCATCTAGGCCTCAAATTACTCACAAGCCTTCCTTGTTGCCATCAATCAATGCCTGGCAAAGTGATTTGTTCTGGGGAATGGTCTGTAGGATATTGCCTTCTTGTGTTACATAGCCAATAGCCCACTGGCCTAAACGTGTGCAGCTGAGCCGAAAAATATAGCTGAAAATTAGGAAAATAGTTGGTAAAAATCATGGCAACACTGACATCATTTTTGCCTTAGATGGCGCTGTATAAGCTTTCATTGTTGACTTGTCATTACGCTCCATTACACAATTTTTAGATATTTACCAGCGATATGCCATTTATTATCATTAGTAATCAAATATCTCCTTACAGACGAGACTACACACTATTCTCATACAGTTGCTATTGATGCAAAGTTTATCCATTAACTAATTAATACAATTACACAACAAATTTTAAATGGTAATAGAACTTTGTACTTCTGCTTGAAATAAATATGTAAAATACACATAGACAATGTCTATTGAGAGCCATAGTAGCAATATTATTCTTGTTTTATTTAGGACTAAATAAAAGTTAAATAAAGAAGTATGATTTAAAGTCTGGTGTTAAAGTGAAGTCTTCCTCACCATAGAGGGCAGCATTTTATCTCAATTACTACACAAATCCAACATCTATCATTGATCATTCTGTTCATTTAATTGTTCAATCACTCCATCAATCAATTAATCAATTAATCAATCCCTTACCAAATCTATCACTCAATCAATTTATCAGGCTATATAATATAAGTGTGTATAATGCAGGTGTATTTAAGTGGGAATCATACTACTGTAATGTGAGTAAGGAAATGTTTGTGCCGATTTACTGTCCAAATGCGTGCACAGCTATGGAAGAAATATATTGTAGTAACACTTTTTTAAATGTCTTAGAATTATTGGCATATTTCTATTTATGTCCAATAAAATATCATAAAAAATAATCTTACGATAATACAAGTCTATAAAATATCAGACGAGGACGTGTCAAGCTACAAAAGCAACACATGTGAGAATTCATTATTCAAATTATGTTAGTACAGTACACTTGCGTAGACAGCTTCATGACTCAGGACTTTCAAATGAAGACGTTGGTATATTTCTTATGTTAGGTGGGACTGTACTGACATCATTCCTATGTTTTCTGGAAATTTATATTATAGCACATACAATATTTGATGAATTCTGTAAATCTTATTTAAAACGAACATGGGCATTAAAGGCATATTATTACTATATTTATTACTATTACTGCACTAGACCTACTACTATTGCTTTAATTTTTATCCCTTGTACACTTTTTAGAGTAAGTTAAAGTAAGTTACTGTAGTACTATAATGTTTTATTCATTGCATACTGTATATGCAGCTCATCATCATTATTTATGTGGTTTACGTGTAGATAAACTATTTTCATGTAGGTGCGGTTTATTAAATTATATATTTCCTGGTGTTAATTTGCCTTCTTATTTTCACTTTATATTTCCTTTATTAAGTCAAGGAGGCATGTTATATACCTCCTAGGATAAGTTAATGTCATGTCTAAAATTCTAAAATTATAGTTTAAGACATGGAAGCATTTAATATTATGCTTTAGAATATTCTGTTGTATGACAATACTTGGGCTGGGCTTCACAGAATGATGATTATTTAAATAATACAGTACTTCTGGGTGGATCCATACGGGATGAGGGTCGTCGACATCCGGACCTCCTACCACCCTTAACATGTTAGAGTACAGATGTTTAGGTAAATAGTCAGAAGCCTTTTTTCTTCTGTATGGGTGGGTGGGTCATTTATGAATAATACTATTGTTGGCTTTTCTCTCAAAATATGGGAGGATGACAAGACAGAAGACAGTTTCCCTAAGTCATTTAAACTTATGTTATTTATACAGAAGTTCTGAAAATATTACTTCCTGTAAATATCTGGACCCACCCCAATATATCACAACCTCGCGAAATGCTGCCAATACAACGCATATAAATGTTCACAAAATATACCGGTCCAGTAATGGAATCAAATATATTAAGCAGTGACGATGTCACTAAAATCACTAAAATAATTCAATACGTGACGAATAAGGAATGTCACATTCATTACAACATTTTACCATGTATAGAGTACTACAGTGTTACGTCACGATACCATTGTGGGGCTGAGGCAGTATATACCCATGAAATAGAGGGGCCCAGAAAGGGACTTTCACAGATGGTGGCCCTCCATCTGTGAAAGTCCCTCTCTGGGCCCCTCTACTTCGATTCCTGGATCCACCACTGGTTTTTTAGAATATTAATTTTGTATTATGGCAATACCTGCCGACTTGGCTTCACAGACTAATTATCTAATAATTGGGCGGATCAAGAGGGGGTGATATTTGGTAACGGTCTCTAATAAGATGGGAAGGGTAACAACACAGAAGACAGTCATTTAATACAAGAGTGCCTTTTTCTTATTTCTGTATTCCTCCTGCAAATATGTGGATGCGTAGGGGATGCAGGTTGGTAGGGGATAGTTTAGCCAATTGTAGTTAAGAGTAAAATACAGTATTTAAGAGTAGTTAAGCCCAGCTTAAGGTAGTAAGGGACGTCCTGGGTATGACATTAAACATCCGGTCGAAGCGTCGGCGACTAAACTGACAACCCTCTCAGATATGTCTTAGAGGCTGCTGAAGGGAGGGTGTTTATGGTCACCCAGCAGGAAGAAAAACCAATAGCTGAACAAAGGGCGGATGAGCTCCTTGGAGTCAATGGCCAACCATTAATTAGTTTAAGGAATAGGAGTAGTTTAATCTCATTGTTATTATTGTTATTATGATTATAATTTTTTATTTTATTTTAATGTTATTATTTTATTGTTATTTGCATTTTCTCAGTTGGCCTATATTATTTCTTTGTAAAGCGCATAGGGGCAATGTGCAATATGCGCTATATATATAACATTATTATTATTATTATTATTAATACTCATTTACATTGTACTCATATTCTATTGATATTTTTTTTATTATCTCAATATAAGTTCTGACACAATAAACACTTTATCTTTTACTTTCCTTTTAGCAAGAAAAAGAATACCAATAAATGCTGCACGAATAACCAACTTCAATACAATGTTGATGGTACAAGTCATGAAAGAGTTAGAACATTACATTACCTTCCTGGTTTGTTGATGTATTTATTGAGTCGTTGTTTAACTTCATCGTAGGTCATAAAGGACATATATCCTTTGTGTTTCACTGCCAGACTGTTCCAGTTTACCAACAAGGAACTAAAAGGTTGGAAGAGCCGAGTAAACACATCAAATTCAAAGTTGGATATGTAATCATTACATGTTAGATCAATGGTTGTCTTTAGAGCAATTGCTTCGAGGCCGGAGTGTATTGGGTGCACTTCCGCAAGGGTCTGCCGAAATGCTCGCCAAGTTACTATCGTCCTAGGAGGAAAAAAAAGTGGCTGCTTAGACAACAATTTATCAGGAAGTTAGAAGTTAGAATTTAAGTCAATAGAATACAAAGTGTAAAATGCTTAATGACAATCAACACAAATATACTGTAGAATGATTTAAAATTCTTTTTACAGATCTGATCATTTTAAGTACATCAGATCATATATCTTGGAAGAAATTCATCTGGTTATCTCATTTTACATTTTAATCATCAAACCAATCATTTGAAATCTAAACTAAAACCCAAATATTTGACATTTCCCCTTCCCCTTCTTTGTTGTTGTTAAGCGCCTCAAAGTTGTGTCAACGCGAGGTGCTATATAAATCCAGCATTATTATTATCATTATTATTATTATTATTATATAGTCATCTGATCATAAGTATCTGATTACTTTAAGCAAAGATCTGATTATTTAAGTATAGATATGACAATTTATGACTTTCACTTTACACACACATCTATTCATTTAAGTACAAATCTGATAAATGTTAAGTACAGATATGACAATTATAAGTACAAATCTGATAATCAAAGTACAGGTTTTATGATTTTCAAAACCAAGACAAAGTGTTAATGTCAAACATTATCAAGTGAAATTAGGGCTTCAAACACGTTTGATGGCTTAGTATCTAATTAGTACACTTGACTTGATTATGAATGCTAACCAATCACAATAAACCAATGATAACATGTGACCAACATCTAGCTCTGATAATTAAATCTTTTTTTGTGTGACCAGCATTCACATTGTCCTTAAATGGAGACCAGAAAATTGTACGAGTGCCAATCCCTGATTTATAGCACGGTGGGTTTGATTAATCCTGAGTGCAAGCAACATACAGTACGGTACAGTACATCCAATATCACATACCGGTACATAGTGTATACAGTAGACTGCCATATGTACAGTATCTTCTTACAATCAATGATCATTCTTTCATTCACTATCACATACTAGTAATAAATAAATGTATATCACATACTATACTAGTGACAAATATATCATTCATCACATTATATAATCTGTCATTCACTATCACATACTTAGTATATTTTCAAGATATTACATAATATTTAATTTTTTAGAGCCTGGCTACAACTGCAATTACATTATACCAATGTGACTTAAATGGACTTCTTATACAATATTCATTATAGTGTATTAGCACTCTAAATGCACAGGCATAATAGCAACATTATTAATATTTATCTTCTTGTTAATAAACCTACACTATTGATCCAAGGTCTACAATATTAACATGTGTCATTCCTGTAATGTTATGATGTGTGTTCTTAATGGTTTATGATAATATGGAATCGGTACTGTAACCATTAAATTGTAGATTTTCTTTTTGTTGATAAATTCTTAGAGCATATGTTTACATTGGTTGCATGCATTTAATTGTGGGTAAATTACAGTGTGGGTTCATCTGAAACATTACTCAACTACAAGTTCATCTTCATATACTGCTCTACTACACAAATCCATAATAATTCTGAAAAATCCGTAATAATTGAAACTGGAAATTATATAATCCTTTAATGAGTACTGTAGTTGATCTCGAGCATTAATTATTATTTAACCATAAGCACCAAGAAAAGAGAGAAAAAAAGGATTTCAAATGTTTCCATTTGTTTAGTGTTTAACTTAATTTATTATTTGAATGTAGTCGGTCTACCCACTTTTGTATAGTTGTAACCATCTTAATATATTTCCTCCATGTTATAACTGTATGTACAGTATTTTGGATGTTTATTGTAGCATCACATTCCTCGAAAAGCTTACTGAATGGTGATCTGAAATTCTCAACAGGAACCCTTTCAATTCATTTCCGTGAAGCAACATCGGTTTTTATTAAAGAAAAAAAATCTTCCATCGTAACGGAATTGTAAAAACTATGTTTATGTTAGCATCCCATTCCTCGAAAAGCTTATTGAACCGTGGTCTCAAATTCTCAACAGGAACCTATCAAATCATTTCCTTGAAGCAACGTCAGTTTGTATTTAAGAAAAAGAAAAATCTTCCATAGTACAGAGGAAACTCAAAATTTAAAGGAACACCATTTTTTTGCCCATTAGAAATATTAATTCTTTACCAATGCGTCCAAATTCTTTTAAAAGACCACACATGGACGACCATACTAATGGGAGGGGCGGTCCAAACTGTACATCACACTCTGTTGTATGAGACCACTAACATTTCAAAATGCCTAAAAATTGTACTGTATAGCATTCGTTTGTATTGTGTATTTTTACAATTGTAGAAGCAAATAATATATTTAACATAATAGAGATGGGCTGCCTATTTACTGCCATACTACTGATGGTTGGAAATGGTACAATTAATATATCTAGCATTTTGAACTTGAACATTTAAAGATGATATAGGGACCTTGGCTTAAAATATGCAATAGATTTTTTTTATAAGAATTATTTTAAAACATTTAAAATTTAAATTTATAAAGTTTTAAACGTTCTTCGTCAATAATCAATAAGCTACTTGTTGAAGTTTATGAACTTTCTTGATAATGATGACAAAGAGAACAATATCCCTGTGATGAGAATATTTTTTAATCTATTTTTGAGGCATGTGAAGTACTAGCGCAAATTAATTTCACCATATTGATAAAGAATTTGCAAATAATAAGTTAAATCTGAAAATGCGCTATATAAATAAATATATTATTAATAATATAAAAAATATAAATTGATATGCTAAGAAACATCAGTATAGCTCAAAAAAAAGGTTAAGCAATATTTAACACTTAATTAAGATTAGACAACATAGAAACCACAAACCTAATGCTTAACGGGTAAAAACGATTGATTGATGTAAGGATAACTGTTGTCAGTTTGATTACCAACTTAAAAAAAGAAGGTTGAATACATTCTTTTTCATACCAGGAAGTTCCATGGATACAAGATTAAATGTGTGAGGAACATAGAGTACATCCTGTTAAATTGTGTAGGTGGAGAAGTCAAGTATTATACTAGTGAGCATTGAATTAGGAATTACATTCTGAACATTGTATGCTCTTAATTTTCATATTTACAAAATGTAAGAGAATAGAACTGAAATGATGCACAATACAAACAAAACAAATACTTTAAGCATAATCATGAAATATTAGGAGAAAAATGTTAATTGTGTAAAGGCAATTTGAATTCCCTAATAATTTCCAATGTGGAGGTGGAAATGTGACAATGAATCAACAGCTAAAGTACTGTACCTACAGAGCAATTTGATGTGTATATGTATTACTACAGTTATGCGGTGTTACTAAATATAAATGTAAGGTATGTTTTGGCACAATGGAATAAATTACCTTTAAAGTTGTACAATAAAAGCATGAGGAAACAATGGCTTGATGGGATTTAACATTTAATTATTAAAGAAATGAACCAAGGTGGAATCTATGGGTTCTTATCATTTACTTATGGACTACATAATTAAGAACAGCATGGAAGAGGAAGAGTATTTACAACAGAATCCAGAATTTATTAAAATTTTCCCGAATAATGTTGGGACAGACTATTGGATGGACGTGGCATACGGAATAGAAGAGAGCACACACATCGGGAGGAATCATGGATGTGGAGCACTGTATAGGAAAAAAAATATGGGAAGGAACTTATGGGGGTAACATACCCTCATGGGAGATACAGGGGTGGTTTACATAAAGTACACCCCATGGGGGAGGCATACTTGATATGCTTTTATTATTAGTTTCTACTTTTTGTTTTGTCGGGGTCAAATTGAGACAAGCTTCGCTTCTATTTTTGATCCTAATTAATTAATTTTAATGTTGTCCACTTTATTTATCATTTGATGTATTTGATTAATTTAAATTGAATAAATGTTAATTGAATTGAATTGAATTGAAGAGATGTCAAATAGGTGGGAGGAAACCCTATGGGATGGAAACCTATTGAAGCACCAGTGGATAGGAAGTGGTAATTACTATGTGGGATTTCCCCTTCTTTTTGGCTTTCTAAATACAATTCTTTAGACTTATTGAATTCTACAGAGATGAATTTAGACAATGTATTTTGAAAAAATCTTTTAAAAAGTATTTGGATTCGGATCCAAGACCTTTTGATAACTGTTTACTTGCTCTGTAGACTGAACTATGAGGCAAAGATGGATTCTCCCTAGGGTTTTCTACTTTCCCAAGTACTGCATAATAATATGTGATTGATAGTTACAACTGCATGATATTAATAACAATTTTGGGTGACACTGCAAAACAAAATTCTAAAATAGAATGAGGACAGTAAATGACAGAATTACATGGTATAATAATTACACCCACACATACAAAGGTGATATGCCAAGATGATCATACATCATAATTTTAAAATTTAAAATTAGCACTGTCATTGATAATTTAAAAATTGACCACAAAAAAACCATGTTTTCTACAGTAAATACTATCGCTGCCGGATTGGTAGTCTTTGAGGTCCAAAAATTTGTTCCGGATCTGTCCTCCTCCAGTTGTGAAATATTAATTAACATTAGACACATAGAAAAAATACAATATAAAGATTGAATATAGAATTAAAAGTGGTAATTCTGTTTTATTTTTTATTTTCTGTTTTACAACCGTGACTTGATTTCCTTTTGAAAAAAAAAACGTTCTACAACAAAAACATAATAAATATATAATTAAAAAGTAAATTAATGTTCAGGCAAATGTCAAAATGTTAATCTATTTTTTTTTTTTATCTCATTTTTATGTCATCAATCTTACCTTGTTCCAAAATTCTTTTTCCAGAAGTCAGACGCATCTTGTTTGGTGATTCTGAAATGTGCATCGATGTAAACACCATTTGGAAAGACTGCCTTAATCTCTGCTAAATTATGACTGAAAATCAAAGACAGTCTGTTTAATTCCCGTCGACAAGTTGCGGACTCGTCAAACATCCTCTCTTTATTGTCTTTGAAAAGTTTGATTGTTTGCTTTGTTTTCCGCATGATATTATCAACGAAGATTCGAAAGTATTCTATTTCATTCAAAACATGAACCTTGTCTTCATACTTGGTCCAGATAGTCCGTAGGTGGTGGTATGTGTCAGGAAGGATGTCCAGAATGTAGGGTGGACTATTCTTTAGCTTCATTTTGGGATGTTGGCACAATCTCATTACCTTTTCCATCCATCTCCATGTTCTCTCGAGAGTTCTGCGATCAACTGTGGGTCTAGTTGGTGCCACAAGATCAGCTACGGCACCTCCTAATCTGCTTAGGCCACTTAGGAAAGCTGCCATCACTACTGGAGACAAAGTCGACTTGTGCCTGTTTTGCCTTATTCTACTAAACACAACAGAAATCTAGATGTACAGCCTTGCTGCTAGACAGCTAGCTTGCCTCACAACAAGGAAAAGGCTTTCCTTACCCAGCAATCAATGCTATTGCTTACTGGTAAATTTAGAGGTTATACATCAATACATCTTACAAAAATTTACTCATCTTTCATTTTATCCACATTGTATCCAGAATTTCCAGAAATACGTCTATTAATTTGAGTTTCACCATCGAGATGTTCTACTCCTGTTAGGCAGATTGTGGCCGTGTGAACGCGGAAGTAAATACACGCCCTCTATAGTGCTTCCGCATACACGTCATATCATAACCAGCAAAATGGCAGACGAAGTCCTCTCTGAAGAATTGGAAGACACAAGTTGGTAAGTTGATAATGCAGATTTTTGAACAAAATCATTCAAGAAAATGTTCACACACATTTAGCTCCTCCTGCACTTGTTAATTACGTTAATTAAACTAAACAAAATACATTATAGCATTGCTGAATGTTCAACAATGAGTCGATGAATCCAATGTTTATTATGATAGACGAATATACGGGCCAGCACTTCATTGATGTAGGCTAGGTAGTCCAGAGAGCTGACTAATCTAATGATTACCGTGTGTGGAACCAAAACAATCAAATAGTGGGCGGGGCAACCACATTTTTTATGCTTCTTGTTGTCTTGTTCATACGACGTTTATCCACGCTGACCACTTAACTGTTAGTGGAAAATAAAACCAACACTCTCTTCTGCATACTTAATTAAACCGTAAACTTTCACTCCGTGCTCCCGTAATACCCCCACATGACACACCCACCACATATGATAGGCCTATATCCCACATGGCACATGCCACCACTCCCACTGCATACCACAGTAAGCTAGTGTTACTGCATACCATCACACCATGTAACCACTCACCACAATACCCACGCAGCCTCAAACCACTACCACACAGACCATGTATAACTACTCTCAATATCCACACAACCGCAAACCACAACTCCGCCATGTACTGTCCACTCACAGTACCCACACAACCACAAACCACTACTCCCACCATGTAACCACTCACAATACCCACACATTCACATACGACCATTCCCACCAAAAAGGGATGCTCTGCGCAAAAATTGGCCTAGAAACCCTTTCATGAATTTCGGAAAATAAGGGCCGAATTCTGCTCAGTTTTTTGCCGAAAATTAGGCTTTGACCTAAACCAATAACCAATGTATTATGCAGTAGGCCTAGTTACAATTCTATACACCTATTTTCTTAGCTATTTTCCACCCAATTTTGAGCTAGTTTTTGAGCTAACATTCCTACCACATAACATGAGTCATTTTGCAGTTTTGTTTGCTTGATGATTTTGAGGATTCAAGCATTCAGCTTAAAAAGACCCATATATTAACACCATTCAATTCAAGACTTGGAAGTATGCACTATCAGACCCATAATACCATTCAAATCAGAACATTTTATTCAATGATTATTGTTTTATTGTAGGTGTCTAGGCTTGGAAGAATGGATGCACTATCAGACCCATAATACCATTCAAATAAGGACATTTTTCAATGATTATTGTTTTATTGTAGGTGTCTAGGCTTGGAAGAATAGATGCACTATCAGACCCATAATACCATTCAAATAAGGACATTTTTCAATGATTATCGTTTTATTGTAGTTGTCTAGGCTTTGAAGAATAGATGCACTATCAGACCCATAATACCATTCAAATAAGAACATCATTCAATGATTATTATATTGTTGTAGGTATCAAGGCTTGGAAGATGCATAATCAGACCCATAAATACGATTCAAATAAGAACATCATTCAATGATTATTATATTGTTGTAGGTATCAAGGCTTGGAAGATGCACTATCAGACCCATAAATACGATTCAAATAAGAACATCATTCAATGATTATTATATTGTTGTAGGTATCAAGGCTTGGAAGATCACTATCAGACCCATAAATACCTTTCAAATAAGAACATTATTCAATGATTATTATATTGTTATAGGTATCAAGACTTAGAAGATGCACTATCAGACCCATAAATACCTTTCAAATAAGAACATTATTCAATGATTATTATATTGTTATAGGTATCAAGACTTAGAAGATGCACTATCAGAGACTTGTGACTTTGGCGCTCTGAGAAACATCTGCAAGGGAAGACAGATTCCAGATCACTTCCGGGCGGAATCATGGAAAGTATGTCTTTAGAATGTGTATTCTGATGGTATTTCTTTTTTCTGCTGTAGTGGCAATGTTTCAAAATGTTATTTTTTTTAAATTTCATTTAATTTCCAGATACTACAAATACACTATTATGTACTGTATTTACATATGGTACTCTGGGCATTTAAGTGCTAAGCACTGTCTTGGCTCTACATACTATGCAGTAAGTGAGTTGAGTGCTTAGTAGCACCAACTCTCCATGGATAAGGCTTGGTGTACACATCTGTCGTCTTGTGTTATCTAGTGTTTCCTTTGGAAGCACAGGGGGCTACCACAGTGCTCTGTTTCGCTTGCACGGTGAGCATTAGAGGCACAATACGTATAGAAGGCAAACCAGCAAAATACTAACACCAATCTATTTCACAGATATGTTTAAATGTTGCAAGAAAAGGTGACAGCCTGGCAACATTTGATGGAATATTTGACCTCGAAGAACAAGACCAGCTTAGGAATGATTGTAAAGAGTTTGTTGGTGAGTGTTATACCATTGTGTTTCAATGAATTGAATTTCAACCAAACTATTATAGAAATTACTAAAAAAATACTACCATCATTGATATGATGCTGCATGTTAATGGGTTAGGTGCAGTTTATTTTATTTCTTAGTCAAGAAAATTTGTGTTGTTCTTTTCTAATAAAATCAAAAAGTTTCATTTGTGCTTGTTCTTCTCTAGATTGAATAGTAAATTAATAGCAAATGAAAATCTAAAACAATTAAATATGTGCGATAATTTCTTCTTTTTTTTATTTCTAGATAAATTTGATAACACACAGGCTGAGAAGCTATCACTGGCTAGTGACATTGAGTCTGTCATAACATTTTACTGTAAATCAAAAAATGTCAAATATGAACAAAATAATTGTTGGTTGGAACTGCTGTCACCATTTGTGTCACTCAAGATGGATAAGTGTGATTTGTACAATTGTTTTTATGCTGTGATGACAAGATTTGTGCCGAGGTACGTTATGCAACATCAGTAAAAAAAAAAATTATTATTGATATGATTGATTAATGTGTTGATTGTACTTGTTTCCCGGTACCTGTATTATTGTGAAGAAAATTATAATCCAATTTGGCTTTATTAAAATGAATACTGTAGATATCTTAAATTCTTATAAAATTTCCTTAATAAAGAAACAGGTAAACCTGTATTATTATAGTCTATTTTGTTAAAATTGTACATAATAACTTAAGGTTTGTACAGTGCATGAAATATTATACAAATATTGACTGCTCATGAGGGAAATGGTGAAATCTATTGCCCCAAGGCTAGTCCTTCATACAGGAGCTTGAACCGACCAGCCTTCATATTTGTTTATCGTCTACTTAATGATCCATGGTGCACGATCAAGGGCCAATTCGTTGTAGAGGTCGCAGTCCCCTTTATCGTCAGCGCGATATTAAGTGGGGCTAGAGTTTGCATATCACATGGCAGGGCAAAAAAGTGCTATCTTTTTCAGGGGAATAGTACTTTTGATTATAGACGTTGTCCCAACGTCAGTACTTTGTTGGCCTGACGTCGGTAAACGTTAGTGGAGGTTGGTGACAACAGTTTGGCCGACGTTGGTTAGAAGTTGTAAATTTCAAACGTTTACCGACGTCGGGCCAACAGAGTACTGTGATGTTGCGACAACGTCTATAATTATACATGATATTTACAACCTCTAAGAAACGTCG
Organism: Anneissia japonica; assembly: GCF_011630105.1. Classification (NCBI taxonomy): domain Eukaryota; kingdom Metazoa; phylum Echinodermata; class Crinoidea; order Comatulida; family Comatulidae; genus Anneissia; species Anneissia japonica. Next base: position 505,911 of record NW_022694363.1, on the reverse strand, counting down.
GCCCAACGGTCAACGGCAGCGGAAGCGGGGGGGGGGGGGGGCGGGGGAACATTGGCCCCCCCCCTTTTTCTGGGGGGGGGGGGGCCGGGCCCCCCCCCCCCCCCCCCCTTTTGGGAAGTAAAAAAAGGAAAGAAAAAAAGAAAAAAATGATAGCCCACAACGCCTCAAATGTTATTTTCGGGCGTCTAGAACACAAAAATTTCGCAGGGGCATGCCGCCGGAACCCCTAGCACATTGTTGTCTCGATCAGCCCAAATTTCGGGCCCACCCCCCACTTTTTGGATCTCTGGATCCGCCCCTGATTAATATTAAAAATGAAGTAATATTCTGCAAACAGAACATGGTACAAAATGAGTGGGAAACACAACTATAGTTTGTTAATTATGTTTGTGAATTTATAAACCAAATTTGAATGATTTGATTGTAATTTCTAATGTTTGTTTGGTTGCAGTTCATGTCATTGTATGCTGGCAATTGTGAGACTGAAGTTGTTCAGCGTATGTGGAATGTATACTTCCTTCAAGCTGATCCGTTTTTGGTCTTTTTTCTTGCATTAGTTATATTAGTCAATGCTAAGTAAGTCTACAATATATCTGGAATCTGTTTTAGGGGCTAAATAACCCTAGGAGTAGCGCACACTGCAATGGTCGACAGTCGGATTGGATTGGATTGGGTTTATTCAGTGTAAACACCAAGGATAGCCCACGAAAATCTGGAAGAAGACTTATTTCCAGTGGGGTCCTTCTGGTGGTGATTGGGTCAATCGATGAATCCCACTACAATGGAGTGAAGCTGTATGTTTGTGGTTAAGATGCTTGCCTTCCAATCCCAGGGTCCTGGGTTCAAATCCTGTGACAACATAGGATTTTTTCTCATGACAAAAAACACATATCCACTCCCTAAGCCTCATAATTAGACTTTGCTGATATTGTTAATATTATTATTATTATATTGTTAATATTATTATTATTATTATTATTATTATTATTTATATATTGTTAATGTAAATATTATATTTATTATTATTTATTCTTTCTTTAAAACTGCAGGCACATTCAGTACATTTGTACTGGTTTTCAAAGTGCTACACTTACAAACCAAACCATCAAAAGAGAAAAAATACAAAACAAAGTCAAAAGATAATTCAATGTGAAACTTATAAATTAATAGAATTTTGGAATGAAACTAATGTCATTTCTTTAAAGTTAATTTTTGTTTTAGATGCACAAATATAAAAATTTTTATTTTGTGGGCCCAGTCTTAGTATACAAGCTGCTTACTCTTTAATCTGGATCTTTATTTAATGATTTATTAATAGTATTGAAAGGGATACTGGTTTTATTTATGATATACTTATGTATATAGAATTTTGTAATGAAACTAATGTCATTTCTTTAAAGTTAATTTTTGTTTCATTTCGAAGTTCATTTGAACTTTTAAATGCACAAATATAAAAATGTTTATTTTGTGGGCCCAGTCTTCGTATACAAGCTGCTTACTCTTTAATCTGGATCTTAATTTATTTAATGATTTAATAATAGTATTGAAAGGGATACTGGTTTTATTTATGATAAACTTATGTACAGTTTATAGTAATAGTTTCCGTAAAGTGTGCAATTAACCAATGTTTTATCTTTGTATTATTCAGAGACAACATTTTTTCATTAAGTAGCGAAAGTAATCAAATAATAATTGAGAGTCTAGCTAATTTTCCTGATCAACTAGAAGCAGAAGATGTGGATGATTTCTGTTCCTTAGCTCAGTACTATGCCTCAAAAACACCACAGTCATTCAGAAGGGTAAGTGGTCCAATTGTATGCCTCTCAAAAAGTACTCCAGCTTAAAAATACCAGCAACTGTATCACTCTGTAGTAGGGCTCTTTGAGGAAGAAAAACAAAGATGAATGGTGGTGTTTTACCATGTTAAGTTTAATATCATATGATTTACCTATTCATTAAATAAAGCACTAAAATACTTCAAGAATGACATGTCTTAATATTTATTATACAGCTTCAATGCTCAGTTAGCATAGCAACTGAATGCTAAATATAAGGTCTTGGGATTTTGAATTCAGTTGAGGACAGTATGTTTTTTTCTGATATCATCTTTGGAGAGAGGCTATAAGTGACATGCTGTTCCAGAGTAGTGATTATGGAGTTGGTATTTCTTACAGTATTGCCCCTAATGGCAATAACATGCTGTATACAGGAGGCAGAACTGTACAGCACTGTACAATACAAGAAATTATTTTGTTTTTGTCAAACCATATCAAAAATTGCTACAGAATATTGTACAAATTGAAAAAACAATATCAAAAAACATTAAGTTAGTATCCATCCATCCATTCATCCATCCCTCCACTCATCCATTCATCCATCCATCCATCCATTCATCCGTTCATTCATTCATTCATTCATTCATTCATTCATTCATTCGTTCATTCATCCATTCATCCATCCATTCATTCATCCATCCGTCCATCCATTCATTAATTCATTCATTCATTCATTCATTCATTCATTTAATCATTTTTTTTCTAAATGTTTATATTAATGATCAAAGGGATTGTTATTTGTGCAGGATTACCAGTCGATGTTTGGTAGCAGCATAGCTAACAGCAAAGACAGGACTAACAGCCTGTCCCATGAATTATGTTTACAAGTTAATGTATCAGAATTAGTCCAGTCAACCTCCCAAGCATCAGTAAGTCAACTGTATTTATATGTTACTTGTATTGCCAATTGAAACCTAATAAGTGGGACAATGGTCGAATTGAATGTTAATAACTCTGTTTAAGTCAACCGTATGATATTTGGATTGGAATATCTTTTGTGTGAAAATACCAAGGATAACCTGGGCCACCACAATTTAAAAGACGGTAGTGTCCTTTGAGTGGGTAATTTGGCAGTGCACTAGGAGGGAATGCTGTATTCTGCAGAGTGAACTGAGTTAGGTGTCATCCATTATTTTCATCATTTTCACGAGCATACAAAACGTACGCTGGGGGAGGAGGTTGAAGGCATGTGTACGCTTTTAAAAAAGTACAAATATGACGATTTGGAAAAGTTGGCCTACGTTTTTGTGCCTAGGCATTTCCCTAGAAAGCCAAAGTTTACCGTTATAAATTCACTGGTAAATGTTCAGTTTATCAACTATACACAGCGTCATCTTACATCCCTAATTAACGATGAGTTGATAAGCATTGTGTACTTATAAACAAATTTCAATTACAAGGGAAATGCACTCTAGCTCCGTAAATTTGAATAAACTGTAAGCCAGCAGCCGACAAAACCATAAAGCCTGACACTGACACAGTAGGGTAGCTGCATTGGGACCATGTGTTTCACCTGTCTCTTA